>NC_091822.1:153813949-154113949 GCF_038994185.2 Dermacentor albipictus | reverse complement strand
TTATTTCGCTTCTACCTGGCCGATCGCTGAATCTATCGAGATATTCCCCTAACATCCCTTTTAGCTCATCTAGCTACTCGGGTCTAAGAGCGTGCGAGCTTACCGAATGTTTTACCACTTCTTCCAGCCTGATTTCAGAGTTCGGGGTTGCCTTATAATCATTAAACTCGGTACTAGTGTGATCCTGCTCCTTGATGGTACAGCTAACGACTCCGCTCCGCTCTACGTACGGCTTCATCAAATTGCAGTGGTATATCCTCACCTCCTTCCTGCTACCGGGGCATTTTCACAGCATAGTTAGTATCTGAAAGTTTGTGCAACACTTTACCAGGCCCGTCCCAGTGAACTTCAAGCTTGTTCTTTCTTGACTGTCTGAAGATCATTGCCAGGTCTCCGGCGTTAAACGTACGAAGCCTCGCATTCTTGTCTTCATAGAACTCGGCGTTCTTTTGAGCTACTCCCATGTTCTTTTCGACTAGTTCTTGGGTTGCACTTAGCCGTTCCAGCAGATTTAGCACGTATTCTCCTATTGTTGGACTCTCTCCTCTTTGCTCCCGCATCTCTCTTAACATTCTCAGTGGAGAACGGAGTGTCCTCAGATACACTAGTTCTACTGGCGAAAACCTATAGCCTCATGAGGAACCGTTCGCAATGCAAACAAAGTGGCCGGAAGACAATTCTCCCAGTGCTCCCTGAGTTCGTAACACAGCGCCCGCAAAGCTCCCTTAATCACTGAATGCCACCTCTCTGCACTATTTGACTGAGGGTGATAGACGAAACTGTGTATCAACTTTACTCCGCACTTTTGTAAATGTGTGGAAGTCAGTGCGCTGGTGAATACTGACCCTTGATCCACCTGAATTTCGGCTGGAAACCCAACTCGTGCGAATACCGACAAAAACACGTCTATTACTTCCATGGAGCTGAGCTCTTTCAGTGGCATTGCTTTCGGAAACTTTAATTGTAGCCGGACACAGCATGGTAAATAAGTACCTGTAACCCGACTTTTTCTTTGGTAGAGTTCCTACCGTGTCAATCACAAGTCGTCTGAAACGTTCTCTTATTAAGGGCACTACCTTTGGTGGAGCTTTTTATGTTTCTCCTGGTTTATCCGAGCGCTGGCAGGCGTCGCATGACACTGCAAAGTTTTCTACGTCTTTGAAACAGCCAGGGGAGTAGTATTCGATAAGCAATCTTTCCTTTGATTTGTTTATGCTTAGGTGGCCAGACAACCCATTTCCATGATAGACTCAAAAGGTCCTCCCTGTAGTTGGTAGGTACGTCTAATTGATCTAGAATCCTACCCTTTCCGTCTCTGTAGTGCCGATACAACAATCTTTCTCTCTCTAGTATCGTCACGTTGCGCCTAGCAATGCCTTCTTTAGCTGTGCGATGCAATTTAGTTAAACTGTCATCATTCTTTTGCTCGGCTGCCAGTGACAATCTGTCCACACGTAAGAGCTGATCAAAGTTCTTTCAGGCCGCTGATAGGACCGACCCTCTCTCGCTTGCGAGTGCGTCAGCTGGCTCTTCCTGCAGGCGTGAACTTTGACACCCTAGTGATGCGCTCTCATTGAGCTGGTGGCAGAATTTCCTCAACCGTTTTTTCGTCCCTCGAGCCTAGCTGGGATTCGGTTACTGAATTTACCACTTTTGCAACTTCCAATGGAGCAGCTTTTGCATTTTCAGCCGAAAGCGACGCGATTTTTTGAGCTTGGCTTCGCGTCAACGCCTGTACTACGCCCTCTCCCAGTTTAAGCCCTTTGTCATGCAGTAATTCATCCGACCGATTCCAAAAATGTAAGGGTACTGCAGCGACAAAAATTTGGAAACTGCAGCCTCGGTCACAAGCTGACTTTGACTTTGGCCATGGGCAAACACAGGCTGTGTTCTTCTACAACCTATTTGATCTATGCTACTTCTCCCGTGAAGTCACCTACCGTCACGTAAGACGGATGGACAATGTCTATAGTGGAGGCCCTGTCTCGCAGCACCCGGCATGGTTTGCCATTAACTTGCAGGGCGTGAAGATATGGGCTTACAAGTTCCATATTCACATCTTTTTCATCCACGTAGGAGAAAACTACGCTAGGCTTCCCGCAGTTTACAGCGATATGTCCGAGTTTGTGGCACATATAGCAGCGGATCGGTCTAAAAGATTCGAATTTTCCTTTCTGCTCATTTTGTACGGTTTTCCCGTTTGATTTCTCCTTGCTCTTTTCTAAGAGCTTTTCATCCACCTCTACAGGCTCCGGTCGTCTAGTCTGCGAACCCTTTTGGAACATAAATGGTTTCCGCGGTCAATTTCGGCCGTCCTAATTTCCGTCCTCGGCGTTCAGCTGTCTACGCGTTGCGTACTCTTTGGCTAATTCAGCCAAAGATTTCCAGAGTGTTTACGTTTCCTCTGTCTTGTATTCACAGATGGTGGGGTGCTTTTGTAAAACTGCTCTAGACACATGGATTCAATAATCATGTCTCTGCTCTACTACGCTTCCGCGCTTTTTAGCCACTCGCCTAGGTTGGCCTTTAAGCCGTATGCAAACTCCGGATAGCCCTCGCTATTCTTGCCCGTGCTTCTAAACCTTTACCGAAAAGCTTCGGCTGAAAGACGGTACTTTTTTAAAAGACTAGCCTTAACTTTCGCAAAATTTTATGCATCCTGCGCACTGAGTATGGCGATTACTTCCGCAGCCTCACACGGCAACATAGACAGCAACAGCTGTGGCCACGTACTCGGATCGAAGTTCATCTTCCCACAAGTCCTTTCAAAATTTCCTAGGAACAAGCCTACGTCGTTGCCGACCTCAAATTGCTTTAAGAGCTTGTCCATGCGGTATGATGCTGCCTCACTTGATCGTCCCAGAGCCCCTTCACTTCCTTGAGACGACTGCAAACGTTTGCTTTCAAGTCCAAGTTGCATTTTTCTTAACTCGTGATCTTTCTCGCGTTCCTCTCTCTCCCGTTCTTCTCTCTCTATGTCCCCTTTCTCTCTGTTCCTAAAAAGTTCTAACCCAATTTCAATGTCCTCCTCACTGGCCTGTTCAAAAATCAGCTGCAATAATTCCAATTTTAGAATTTCCTTGCGTACCTCCAGGCCCAGTTCCTCACCAAGTATCAAAAATTCGTCTCTCAGCAGTGCCCTTAACTCCATGATTGCTGCTTTACTCCCTTTGTCCTGCTCGTTAAGTATACCTAGGTAAACACAACCTAGCAAACAATCAACAATCCACCTTCCCTACTATTCTAAACTGAACAACCACAAAATGAAGCCTAGAGAGTCAAAGCCAGAACCAAGCACTCACCACACACACAGCACCACGTCGCAAAGTCCGTCTCACCGCTGTCAGCCAGTTCTAAGGATTGGGGTTGCGCATGAAATAGATGTTAGCTGGCCCATGCCGTCGTCCAACTCATCCACGCTGAGGACGTTGTTGAAGGGAGAGAGTTGTTCTCAACGAGAACGAGGAATATGGGATTTATTTAGAATATCTACATGAAGGGTGGAGAACGTTACAGTTCATCAGTCTAGCAAGACTGAAAGAGAATGCACACTGAATAGTCGACAACGGCTGCTTAAATACACTCTGTCCTGCCTAGATCCCTAGGTGAGGGAAAACGGCCGTTCAACCTTCGACCAATGGGAGCGTCCAAAGTCATCGGAGCCACCGCGTTTGAGGCGAGGGTTTACACACTCACTTCCGTACAGGTTTCACTGAACACACCGAGGTGAAATTGTTCTCGCAGACAGAGGTCTTCACCCGAGCAGGCGCCTCTTTGTTCTCAGAGCTGACCCCACCATCAGTGGCCGCCGCGTCTCTCCATTCACTGGGACGGGTTCTGGAGCCCGTGAGTCCGCACCGCAAAACATCCTCTTCCAGAAGTTCCCCCGCCCCAAACATACCGTGACGGCGACGGTGAATCCACTAGCAATACCTGGTCCACCGACCGCGTCTAGACATACCGGCGCCGTACGACTGTTGACACGGCGCATTGTCGTCTTTACAAAGCGGGTCGTCGCAGCGGGGTAGGAAGGCTTCGGAGGTCACTTCTCCGAAGATCGCCAGCGCCCGCAGGCCGATCGTAACAAACCATGGAACACGAGGGTTGCAATGTGGGCTTGTTGTAATGCATTTTCAAGGGGAGTACGGTAGCGCGATTAAAAGACGGGACAAAAGAAGACACATAGGGACACAGATAGCGCTGTGTGTTTCCCTATGTGTCTTCTTTTGTCCCGTCTTTGTCGCTTTTGTCGTCTTTGTCGCCTTTGTCGCCTTGAAGAAGTCGCCTTGAAGAAGCCATGGAAGCCATGCGCTTGGTGGTGACTTGGAAGTTGAAGCATAAAGAAAGGACTATAACAAGAGCGGACACTTGGCGAAAAGTGGAAACAGCAAATACGTCACACTATAGTATTAACGCCGAATGTATGCTGCCGCAAGCATCGAAAAAAAAAGAATCTGAAATGAGATTAACAGAAATTGTTTTTTTATGCTTTCCCGGCAAAAGTAAAGATATCAGGGTATAATTTAAGTTAAACTTTTGGGGCTTACTTCCGTTGCCTAGAGACAGGCGAATCGCTGAATGACGAGCCAGCTGCACGCGCCATTCGTCAGACACACCACCGAAGCGAGCGAGGCAGGCCGCGCATCTGAGCGTTGGCGTGTTCCGTTACGTCTGCCCGTTTTTCCATTTTTAACGCGACAAAGTTAAGGAGCTCGTGTCGCAGAAAAGCCGGTGTCGTCGGTGTCGGTGGCGTTGGTCGTGAGCGATAAATCCCAGAAGGCACTTCATAAATAAAGAACACCTTGCGAGATGGGCTGGTGAGAATCGAACCAGCGTCTCCGGAGTGTGAGACGGAGACGCTACCACTCAGCCACGAGTTCGTTCCTTCAAAGCGCGACAAAATCGCATCTAGTTAATGCGTTGTTGCCTTAGAAACGCGCCGTACAAAGTTATACTGCGGTGTATGTCGGTAATTATGACCATGAAACTTACAGAAGTCGCAGTTTGACGAGTAGCGAAGTACGTTTCCGCTACATTTCTTCTGCGCTCTGCGCACACGCAGAGCCATCTTACGGCAAACACAGAAGAGCCCCTCCTCGCAATGTACGGCGCTGCCCCGACACGCGGCGCCCCACTCATCCCATGATCGCGTCCGCCTTCATGGCGCGCCGCGACCCGGTTATCTGTGCCGATCGCGACGTTTCGGTGACGTAGATCGTTTGAGTAGGCGGCGCGAACGGGGTGCGATAACGCTATCGCGTTCCACTCTTGAAGGCGAAGCTTAAGCGTCCTCCAATTCTTGGATTTCACTCTAAGAACAGTTTACACCCTTTGGCTTGCCCCTTCTGCCACACAAAAATAATCGTCATCTGCCTTGATGCGTTTCCTTTCTTTATCGCTGCAAGCCCGGAACTTTCCAGTGACGAACGGCACGCGCGTTATCAGAAGAGGCACTCCAAAGGGTGTAAACTGTTCTATGCTGATAACGCGCGTACCGTTCGTTACTGGAAAGTTCCGGGCTCGCAGCGATAAAGAAAGGAAACGCATCAAGGCAGATGACGATTATTTTTGTGTGGCAGAAGGGGCAAGCCAAAGGGTGTAAACTGTTCTTAGAGTGTTGGCCTGGTTTGGTGCGCTCCCGGCGAATTCTTGCGCTCCATCTGAACTTCGACATGGCACCACTGCACTATTGGACTACGGCAAGGTGAGAAAGTTTGTTCGACAGTCTGCGAGGCATTTCAAGCAATTAAGCTTACGGCACGGCACCTACAGGCTAGACTTGTGACGCAGTTAACGAAAAAGAACGCGGCCGTCTTGGCGCAGTTAATTTGAAATAATCAATCGTACTGGAAGATGTTTGCGACGCTTTCGATGAACCCCAATATTAACTTATTCCGGTAGTTTTTCGGCACGCTAGTCGCACAGGGTGCTGAGAAGCAGTTTCGCGTGTACTGAATTTTACTGCGACAATTTCGTTACTTTATAGGGTACACTTAGAGCGTAGTGGGCGCGCCTGGCGCTGTGACGCGGTTTAGCGAAAAGCAGCTCGGCCGTGGTGCCCAGTTTCGCGCTTTAATACACCGATAAGAAAAGTTCATGGCGTATGCTCTGACGCCCAACATTGTTTGAAAATTAATTTTGGTACTTTCTTTGTTACTTATGAGGCATGGTCGCCGCGCCTGTTGTGACGCAGCGAAAAGCAGCTCGGCCGTGGTGACAGTTTGGCGCGTACTGAATCTTACTGCGGCAAGATTGTGACAATTTTTATGTCCCCGCAACAATTTAAGCCTTCTCTCGGTACTCACGCTTGTCGAAAACGCGACGAGCAAGTGTCAAGAGTGATAACACGGGAGTGTGTTGCTTGCGCCGGCAGAACGCGCAAGAGATAACGTTTACGAGCTCAAACGCCAGGAACTAGTAACTCGAAAATTCTTTATGCTGAACGGCACCCATGCACGCATTTGTCTTGAGTGCGAGTAGAAGGAATTCTGCGAGCGTGCAGCATGGTCTGGTTGAGAGCCTGTGTTGTGGCCACATCTGTGTATTCGTAGCGTATTATCGCGTCGGTTGTAGCCAAGTTCGCGAAACGCGCAGTAGCCCGTGTATTCGTGCTTCTAAAGTGCAGAGAATAAGGCCCAGTAAGAGGTTAATGCTTGCATATATATTTTCGTGGTATGTACGGTATTGTTTCGAACGAGACGGGATTTTTCTACGCCGTGTGTGTGTAAATACGAACTGCTTTTGTTTGTAATGCCGCCCATTCGCCACTTTCGCACGCTTCACCTGTACACGCATTATTCTACCATGTTAATACCAAAATAACATTTGCTTGCAACTTGATTTTTTTCAGCTGACGTCGTCTGCTGGAGCTTCGTATACTGCTGCCTAACTGGTGCCACCACGTTGAATTAATGCACTAAAAGCCCGCAACGAACATTCATAAAGAACGAAATAAACATTTCCTCATTTCACAAGGCGTCTTCCGTCTGTATGAAATTGCACGTGGCACATGTTACATGGAGGCTTGTGAAGATCGCTCGCAATTTTACTTATTAATAAAACGATTCTTGCGAAGACCGCGCGCCGTTTAATTGTAGAATAAAAAAATAAAGCAGCGGAGCCGGCAAGTGTGGTTCGGGTATTAACCCCGACGACTTCGTGCGCTGCAGTCAATTGGGCCGCTGGACTCGAGGGGAGTGTCCGCTCTTGCTGTATTCCTTTCTTATAGCAGAAGTGTTGAACGCCCCCATAGGAGCAACGTAAGCAGAACAATAATGGCATCCGTGAACGAACAGTGCTTGGAGCCAACCGCGAATGCAGCGCCATGACATACCACTCAGTATAACCTACTTAGTTTCCCAAGATAGCTGCGTAGATTATTCCACAATATTTTTTTAACCTAAGCATGTTGCCAACAACAATTTGTTGACGCTGTGTGCTTGTTCACCTAGCATGAAATTTTTATTTCACTGCCGCTTGAGAAAAAAAAAAAGAACTTTAGCGTCTGTCGCTAATACAAAATGAAACAAAGTAATGCTTTGTCAGCCACTACCGACAACCACCGAAGAACCATAATGTTTTTCATTTTTGCGTTAACTCGTATAAAGCGGTTATTTCTTTGAATCATTTGCCCACTTTGTACGTATTATTCAGACGGAATAACTGTCTGAGGTTTAATTCTTGTAAACGTATTTATTACAAGCGATAGGTCTGCTTGCCTTGCTTTTGCAAAGTCTATGCAAACACACAATGCTTCATTAAAATTACGCCACAGTCTTTCACGCACGTTACACGTGCTGCCGAACGGGTTGTCTGTGAGGTCTCGGTGAAAACTGGTCGTCGCAGTCGAGCTTGCCGCCAGCCGAAGGGTGTGCTTCGTCAGCCGTTCGTTGTGGTTGCCGTTGCTTGAATGCACGGCTTCGTCTCCTCCTCGTTCGTGTTGCTGAACGACGGCGGCGGTTGCAGTAGCTTCGATCTTGGCACGCTTTCCCGCTTGGTAAGCTTCTCTGAAACGTGCTAATCTGGCCCCCGTTTGTTCCGCTGTTTAAGAGGAAGCTTTAGCTCGGGTGCTCCTATCTAAATACATGGATAAGGAGAATTAATCTTTCTCGACAACCACTGCGCCATATTTGGCGAGGTTTGTTGCATTTAAAGGAAAAACTTAAACTCTAGTGACTGTTGGTTTCGAATTCTTTATTTCGGTCGTCAGTATTTCGTCAAAAATTGGCAGAAAAAAATGGAAAATTTTCAGAAAACTACACCACCACGTTTACAACTCTGGAACTCATCATCGAAAAATGATATCACAATCCTGTGCATTGCATCTATTAGCACATCTAAAGCGGACAAAATTGATATGTTGCACATGAATCTCAAAACATTTAGTAATATGAAAATACAGCTTTCGCAGAACCCTTCCGCACAATGTGACAAATTCACATAAGGTATAACATGACGTATTGGATTGGTCAGACTGATCGACCAAGCGCCGGCGAAGCAGGGAGTGTGTTCTCTTTTCTATTCTTTAACCGTACATGCGCACTACAAGCACCTTTCCTAGAGAAAGCGAAATGGGCCCTTCGTCTGTTCGGAATGGTAGTTGAGACGGCACCACCTCGGCACCGCCTCGGCGGAGGCAACCTCAGCGATTGCCGAGATATAGGGAAAAACAAAAGGGGGGGGGGGGGTGAGAGGGAGTAAAAGGCTAGGTGGCGCCAGCCGCCGCCCCTTACAAAGGGTGTAGCCGTCGTCCATCCATCCGTCCATCGAAGAGCAAGGCATCGCTCCTGTTGTGTTTACATGTTGGAGGTGGGGTGGAGCTTCGACGACATAGAGTTTCTCACTACATTACTTAGAGGGAAATCTGGCGCTGCTGCGCTGTGGTATGCATGGGAATGCCGGTATATTGTGGATTCGGATTGGCATCGTTCTCATCGGATTGGCATCGTTCCGCATCAATGTTGCCGGATTCGAGGGTCTCGAATCCGGCAACATTGATGCCTTCAGGTAGCATATGTGGGTTTATTGACCAGTTGCCTTCACCCGAAAAGATCACGTTCTCGTGACGCCTGCGGCAAAATAGACGTTCCACGTCCGCCGCCAAGGTCTGTGAGTGGCCCCCACTCACAGACCTTGCACTCCCGGGGTTCTACTAGTACACATAAATACCCAAGAAAGTGGATGGGGAAACGCCGCCGCGGTAGCTCAATTGGTAGAGCATCGCACGCGACATGCGAAGGTTGTGGGTTCGGTTCCCACCTGCGGCAAGTTGTTTTTTCATCCACTTTAATTTTCATTAATTTATCATTACTTTATTTCATTTGTCAGGCACATGCAATTTCCCCTATGTTGTACTTGGTGTCAGTGTTTGTTGGCTTCTCATTATATGACTATATATATATATATATATATATATATATATGACTTCACGATTACCGTAACAGCAATCACACGAACGAAAATTTCGTGGTTAAGATCGAGAGCCAATCAAATGTAAACGATGAAATGTGTCATAGCGGCCCTCAGTAGCTTTTATCGACGATACGGCACACCCCTCCCGCAACGGAAGCAACCGACTGTCGTTATGGCAAGGCGCGCATTCTTCGCGAAATCCAGCAGTTCACTACAACTTCGAATTGAAACCATGAAGAAGCTCAGCTCCAATTACAATGCCTATAGCGTACTCGAGGCACTATACAGCGCGGCTTAGGCTGCGTTGAAATGGAGACTGCAAACACATTCTGCCTCACCATGTCTCGAGCCTGCGTTGTTTAATTACACAAACTGAAAACTATTTGCTTCATCAGTGCACAAAAGAGAACCTCGCATACCCGCCTCATAAACAAGACACCACAAGCCTCACATGAACACTTGAACTCCACTGGGGAACAATATCTTCAATATGTGCCACACCACTAAGGTATGGGGCTTCGAGTTCTTGCTGGCTGCAGTGAACCGGTCCAAAAGGCATATTTCACTCGAATATTTGACCCGAGCAGCCGGTGTCAGTTCTCCAAACATATTCATCATGTCTGTTCCTCAAGCAAGAAGCACCAGTAAATTGCTCAAGTGAGTTGAACGTGTAGCACGGAAAGGGAATAAATATTGGCACATTCCTTTCCGCGTGCTGCAAACAGCTGTAAGCCTCAATCAGTTTTGCTTTAAGTTACCGCAACTCAAATTTAACCGGTGAAGAACGGCCTAATTTTGGGGGAACCAGTTAGAAACGCAAGTGGTGCTGGCCGAATCTTAACTGCAGTGGTATTTAAGTCCTCGTGTTACAGCTCAGTGTTTCTGTGAAGAAATAGAATGATTCGGTATCATACCGTGAACTATTCGTCGTGAGCAAACATCTTTTAGCGGGTTAAAATTACGATAGATGTTGTAGAAGTCATATATAGCCAGCGCTTAATTGTGACACGCATATTGCACCATGGTGGGTATGGAATCTTAACTGGATTCTTATGTGCTGTGCTTTTGCGTCTATGCTTTTATTATTCACGTGAGCTAGCACTGCAAAGTGTAGATCCGCGAATGAAAAACCCGTAATTGGCTGGGCTGAGCTCCCTCGGGTGGCACTATAGCGTTGCCTTTGAGAAATATATTGTCGTCTAGGAAATAAACTCCTTGATTTCATTGTCGCGAACGAAGACACCGTAAAATAGATATTTGTGAGGCCTGTAATAAGTTTACAAACATTGGGAACGAGAGCGAACCGGCGGAAACACTGGAAAAATGCGCCCGGTCACCGCCCGAACTGCAGCAGACGACAGGCGCGAGTCCGTGATCTGACGTCACGCGAGCGGCGCTCGCAGCGCCCCTCTAGGTCGTTCTCAGGTCTAATAGACTATGTTGTTCTCGCCAATGTGATGTAACGTGTGCTTGCACCAAGGAGGACGGAAACTGAGGAGAGGCCCTGACGTCACTCTTTGTGAAGCGAAAGTGAAGCCGGAAGTTGGCGTTGCTCATGGCGCTGCTCCGCCTATCAGGCCAGCTCTCCTCTCTTGTTTACATTTCTCGCGAAACCACGCCGCACTGCGCGCAACCGTGCTGCTCAGACCCGCGTGCTCTGCAGCAATACTAAACAATCGTTAGCACGTTAGCATGATTCCGCCAAAGAGGGCAAAATTTCCCGCGGATATTCCTTCGTCCGTTGCCATTTCCGTGGCGCGGTACATTGCGTACCGCGTTGCATGCGCGTTCATTTCACCAACTTTAGTTCCTCCTGTGCCACCTGGCAACAGCAACAACCGGTAGAGCACGGTCCAGCTAACGTAGCGCAACAAAACACAGAGACCAACACAAACCTGCCCGCACGGCGCTTTGCCACGGTACGAAACCTACAGAGCAACACGTGTGAGCGCACAGAGCAATAACAAAGCCGTCATTGTGGCCCGAAAGGCAGGGCCGCTACAGCGAAGAAATAAAATACCAGCAAAACAAAGGGGTACCTACTACGTCATTTCCTCCACACTTTTCTCAAAGCGCGCGGAGAGGGTAGGGGCTATCCTCAGTTTCCTTCCTCCATGGCGTGCACTCACGCTACGTCGGACTATATTTAGCCCTCTGGACTCTCGCCTAGTCACGTGGTACCACAGCGGCAAGGCTCCGAGAGAGGGCAGCTGCGACGCCTCTCCGCAGAGGATGACGTGGCTTGATGTCACACCTACCACACTTGCGATCCGGCGGCTCAATGTCATCGCGACGCGAAGAATGACCTTGCAGGACGTGGCGTAATAGAGCTTTTGCTCTAAAAGCTTATTTCAACAAAGGACAATACGAACAACGAGTCACAATGGCGGCACAATTACACCAGGACGATGACATATACAAAGTACGAAGTATTGTATACACGGCACGTTTTCAAAGAAGTGTCTGAGTCCTCACTCACTGACATATAACCACATCACGGAGGAAGGAAAGCATAGCAGAAGCCCCGGCCGGCACGGACGTGTCAGAAAAAGTGTCGGGGAAATCACGTGCTGTTTTTCGCAAAGTAGCACTGGCACTGGTATCTCAATCGTAAACGTTGCCATAGCAACCGCGCTCCTGAAGCTCTCGCTGCTACTCTAGGCCTCTGAAAAATTACATACGTTTTTTTTTCTTTTTTCGGCCCGTGTCTTTCTCGCAGCACAGTCTGTTCGAGAGACAAGCTAACTTTGGAGTGTGATGTGTAAGCTTGTAAGTTGTGTTTAGGGTTTATGAGTGTGGGTGAAGTCTGAGGCTTCATCATCATCATCATCATCATCATCATCATCATCATCATCATCATCAGAAGTGCGTCTGCCTCACTAAAGCTGTCACAGAAGTTTAGTAGTTTTGTTGTGACGCGCGTCGGTGGCACGAACTTCCGGCGGCTCGTATCATAGCAAGTTCAAAGCTCACGCCTACCTGCTCCGGCCAGCTGAGTGGAGGCGCAAAGGGAGATGGCACAACAACACGATGTCTGCTTTTCCGGCTTCAAGAACACGACTTCAGGACACCTCCCATTTTGTTTCTTTCCTCCATGTTGGTTCTGTAGACAAGCACCAAGTGCTTGCTGGAACCAAATATTTCTCTATAAAACCACGTGCTTGCTATACCGCCTTACGTGCAAAATTTCGTTGGATAGTTTTTCGGCTTTTGTCCGAACATTATTCTTAGACACTTGTGGAAACTTTACAAAACAAAAGCACCTACTCCCATTTTCTGCAGAGCCTGTTTCTTTTAGCCAAACGCATATATGCAATATATCCTGTGGCAGAAACATTGCCCCGTGTGTTTCTTGACTGTTGCTGTGCTTATATTGTTTCTTTCTCGGGGGGGGGAGGGGGGCGCTGCTTCGCGCCGTGCTAAATGTTGAATTCTATCCAGACTAGAATATCGCTAAACGCTGTCTGGCGACACCAGCAGCAATAGTGCGGAGCTATGAAGACTGCTTCTGGGTCTTCAAGCTTTCTGGAAGGCGAGGTGTGATTGCGTCATGGCCAGAGAAAGGTCCAAGCTGGCGTGGTGGCGCCTTCTTGGCAGGTGCTGGTCTGGCACACTGGCATGCTGGTGAAAACGAAACGTCCAGCTGGCATGGACGTCTGGAAGCCTCCAAAAACGAAGTTGATGCAAACGCCTTAGCCTCGCTGAAGCAAGCGCGGCCCAGCATGCGCTGTTATAGCAGGACATTTACGTGCGTGTGCGTGTGGATTTTGAAATAATAAAGCCGCGCGTTTGTGTGTCAAAAAAGAAATGAAACAGGCATGCAGACCCAGTTCCAGTTGGAACCTACGTAAATGAAGCAGTCCTGGTGCGAATGGTTCATGAACCATGTGCGTTTGTACTTAAAACCATAAATTCATAAATAAAACCATAAATATTAGTACTAAAGAGCAGCATGTTTTCTTTATTACGCTTTATCTGCTTTAGTGGAAATTTCAAAGCAATCCACATACTCATGTCAACGCAAACGGAAATAAGACTCAACGAGCACACATAATCGCAGCGGGAACGCCATATACTCCGTTTCGTACATCAGGTGCAACGCCGTGGAGGCTTGAGATACTTTCTTCAGCGGCTGCGTTCGCACTGAGAAGTAGTTCGGTGTTTCTTGACCCGATTTTTGCAAAATGTCTCGTTATATAAGCTCAGTTCTGAATGAAAAAAAAAAGAGATTCACCCTTAGAAATAATCAATTCGCTTTTAGTTATATCTTCATTGCAGCCCGTCGCGGCAGCCTCACGTGCATGCTTGCGCGAGCAAACGCTGCTGGCGCGCAGCGAAGCATTGACGGAAACGCGCGGAGAGATGCGTTTTTGGTGACCGTACTTCTTTCGTAGCTTCCACAGCGTTGCACCTTTTAACGCGACAGCGTTAAGGAGCTTGTGCTGCAGAAAAGCCGGTGTCGTCGGTGTCGGCGGCGTTGGTCCTGAGCGATAAATCCCAGCAGGCACTTCATGAATAAAAAACAACTTGCAAGAATGGGCTGGGTGGAAATCGAACCAGGGTCTCCGGAGTGTGAGACGGAGACGCTACCACTCAGTCACGAGTTCGATGCTTCAGAACGGTACAAAAGCGCCTCTGGTGAATGCGGTGTTGCCTTAGCAACGAGCCGTAGAAAGTTTTACTGCGGTGTATATCGGTAATTATCTCGGTAATTAGCTAACCGGACACTCGTCTGGTTGACCCCATTGCCTTCCCTCTCCTCTCTTTAATACAGCCACAAGGAAAGCAAAACCAACCACAGGAACAACAACAGCCTCGTTTCTCAAAAGAAGTGACAAGGGCTACCCGGGCAGCCTTTTACACACGTCCGTTGAACGGTCCTTACAGTAGCGCGAGACGGAAAACAGCCAGTTTATTACGATTCAGAGTGAATGTTCAACTACGTGGCAGGTTACTTTTACTAGACCTTACCTACTTGTTTTCCTTTAAAATTGAAGCTCTCTGCTTTGAAACTATCGCGCGTGCTTGATTTACCAAACGGTACACCTATGCAATCAGTCACAGTAACTTTTCCTGCTTCTACATGGAATGCAGTTGAAGTATGCTTAAAGACGAACTCGAACCGTGTGTATTCGCTCACGTACGCAGAGTTACCATGGCAACTATACAGCCATCGTGTCGTAGGCGTGCTTGCGATAAGTAAAGAAGAAGCTGCCTGAAACATGCTGAATGGATCTAAGTATATAAAGAAGGGTATGTCCTCCGTGATTTACCCGCTTCCTTGAAGACTGCTAAACTTCCTCGTGTTTTTCGCTTGCTTGTGCGTGATATCCCCCCCCCCCCTTCCTATGAGTAGAACTTACGCAAAATCTAAAAGAGGACTTTGAGCTCTTGCAGTGGGATAAGGCAAGGTGTCGGCAACAACGAATAGTGTATGCAAATCAGGTATTCGCTTCAGTACAGGCAATCTTGCGAAAATAGAATGGGCGCCAAAACAGTTTGTGTTTCAACATCACCCTCACCCTCTTTCATCCATATGCAGCATGCCGGTGACGAAATTGAGTGAGGAAACGATGACACAGACAAAACCTTGGATGTGTTTCACAGGTCCAGCGCCGTGTTTTTCGACACGTCAGAAACGTCAAAGCAAAGGCACCGTACAACTTACAATGCACGTGCAATAAAAAAAAAACGAACACTTTCACAAGACAAGCAGCGCTGCTTTCATAATGTAACACGGCCACGGATAAGCGTACACTTGTTTTGTCGTTACCACTTTCGCAAGGTTGGGTCAATTTCGCCATCCGTGCAAGTCAAACTATAATTGTTTAGCGAGAGGTCAGCGGTCCGAACAAGGAAAACGGCAGGTAGACTGGCATTCACTTGCTGCACGCATTGTTTTTCTTTTTTTTTTTGCGCTGCAAAGCGTTGCTGCTACGATACACGTACGGGTGTTGGATTTCTGCATCTGAAACTTGCCTAGAACGCTCGCTGTCATTCAACCTTGCGCGAGCGCTTAGCGATTGGAACCAATCGACTCGTCAGGTGAGCGAAGTCAGCGGCCAAGAAAGCAACCGAAAGCGAAGCTCAACGCTGTTCAGATTTGCGCATTTCATTTCGGACACTTGTCGTACATCGATCACACTGCTCATGGGGAAAAGAATCGGACAAAAAAATATTCTGCCGTTGAAATAGACGGAGGTCCGTCTACGGCGTCCGGCCGTTCGTACACTTCTGACTCCGATCACACGGTGATGTTCAAAACAATGTTTCCGGGCTGATAAAGGCCTGTTACGTGTAACATAGGCTCCTACATTCTCCCAGCTTAAAGCAGGGCCCACTGCGATGATGTCGGTATTTTAATTTCCGCACAACAATGATTAGAAACGCCCTGCTCGTTATCGCGAAGAGCCCATGTCACCCCTACACTAATATATTTGCGCAGTCGAACTGTAGATAAGATGCATTATAGTCTAGACTGCTTAGCTTGCGGAAGGTCGTTTTTTTTTTTCGGTTCGTTTGTTAGGATTCAACTGGAGGCTGTCTGATAGGCGCCGCAATGAAGGACTTCAGCCTAATTTTTTGACCTCCTGCGGTTATTTTACGTGGACGCAATGCTACTTGAGGTTTCTCGCATTCCGTCAGGTGAGAATGCGGCCGCCGCGGCAGGAGATCGAACCCGCCTCCTCGTGCTGCGCGGCAGGGCGCCGCACTTCAGTCAGCTACCGTTGCGGGCGGGCATCTCCTTTATTCTACGCGTGATCGGAATTAAGCTTTACACATTTCTCAAAATTAAAATGAAATTAATACGTAAGTTATGCGGCAAGGGTGTGACGCAACAGCCGCGTCACACCACGGCGAGGAGCTTTTTTTGAGCCGGTCCTCGCAGCCTTGCGCATGCGCAATACATACCAACAGAGATCAACAATTTGAAGGCGGATGTCTCGGAACACGGGCACGCTAGACGAATTTTGCCAAATAGGATTGTGTAGGAGTACAATTGGCCTCTTGAGTTTCCACTACACACATGGCCGCGTACTGCAGTCGCTATGAAGTTCATTAATCGATTTTAGTTAACTAGTTGGCTGAGAGCGACAATTATCATCTCACTTTGTGTCCCCCTGGCCCCATAGCTTATGTGCATAGGTGGATTTCACGTACATGCCAGTGGTTATATTTTAAGAAATCTATAAAAGATTAATTTTTATGACCCTATATATACACCGCGTACCGGCATTCTAGAAGCTGATAGTGGACTGAAGTGCGGATAGGCTTATAAATGTACATTAGAATGTTTCAGCTGGCTTGTGCCATTTCTTAAACTGACACTAAAGGAAACGCCAGATCTGTTTAGATATAGCTTTGTAAATATCCCTATAGCGTATAGCTATATGTGTGACTAAGTGAACTGTTTATCACTCTATATACCGTAATCATCCCCCATCACCTGGAATAGCATGTCAGGCGAACAGCCAGGCTAACCTCTCCAGCATATCATCACACACACACACACACACACACACACACACACACACACACACACACACACACACACACACACACACACACACACACACACACACACACACACACACACACACACACACACACACACACACACACACACACACACACACACACACGCACACACGCACACGCACGCACACACACACACACACACACACGCACACACACACACACACACGTGTGTACATCGCAGTTTGTTCAAGACTATAGCCGCAGAGTCAGCTATACAAAAGAAACCCCCTGCTGATAACTAAGAAAGCGAAATGCGCAATCGCAGCTTCATGCGCTACAGTCGGCAGGGCGACAATATATATATATATACATATTTTATTTCGTGCACCTTCCTCAACCTTGCGAGCTGCCGCAGAACTGAATTGTCGTATTCAGTCTGGCTGTATTTGACTTGTCAAATAATTTGCCTTATAGCTTTGCGACCTGCCAACCTCCTGGCTAACGTAGATGGTAGAGCGAATACACAGAAACGCATTCGTCTAGGATCATATATTCCCGGACCAACATATTTTTTTTCTTTTTACAGCTGCGAAACTTTCTTTCTGAGGAATCCGAGGTGCATGGTTTCCTTTGTAGCTTCGTGGCAAAATTGGGTGAATGACAATATGCCCTTTCTCCCTCGCTTTTAGTGACTATTGAAACAAAATATTATTCTAAACTGCCTGCCTAATTGGCTATGTTGTATGAACTCGCGGAATGGAGCCAATGCCGCTCGCGGATTTAGATTACACTTGACTTCAATAGTCATTGAACGCGAGCGCCTGACTTCCGCGTAAGACTGAGCTGTGTGTACTGCTCAGTCTTGTGCTGTACGCTACACTAAACTTATGCCATAGTGCTGCAGCTATCACGAGAAACTGCAGTTTCTCGTGATAGCAGCACATAAAGGTCGTATACATAAAGCCCTTCACGTACGAAGGCGCACAACGCAGGGGCATACATTTAGCGTGCGTACGTGCGACGTAAGAAGGTTCGCTAGGTTCTGAGCATGCGCATTTCGATTGCGCAAGAATTTTTTTTTCTGTACGCAGAGCTCTTAAGCGCGTGGAGCTAAAGATATCTATTTCTTTGGATCCTGCGTTACTTATTTCCGGAGATCAGTATTTCTGCGGCCAGCATTCGATCTCTGTGTTTGACATGCGACAACGAAGAAGCTCGAAAAAGAACGCTTTAAGGCCACCATGGCGGTGGCCTTTAAGACCACCAGGTGATGGCCTTGCACAAACCACCAAGGTGGTGGTTTTTGCAAGCCATTGAACTGGTAGCAGGCGGTTTACGAGAGTAACTGAATGTGCGCCAAGCTTAGTGGCTATCGCTTTGCGCTACTGAGTAAAGTATGAAGAGACAGAGAAGGTTCGCGTCCATATAGAGAAGGTAAAATGGGGAATAGCCGGTGGTGCCATGCCTATAGACGAGTTGTAGGCGAAAGTAACGTAGGGCAAAGTAGTGTTCAAATCGCCGTTGGACGGCGGAAGCGTACAGTGACAATATGCACAGTTCCGTAAAAAAAAGAAAAATAAAAAATTGGCAGCCTGTTACATCTCTGTAACACGTGAAGGCGAAAGCATGCTGCACACACGGTAATGCGGTAAGTTATACGATAGGAGGGGTCAGACCTCTTGCAAGACAACGAGCCGCAGTGTGAAGTAAACGTATGGCGCGGTAGGGCGACCTCCTAAACGACACTAGCGAGTACCTAATGCACTACCTAAGGGTTCTTGCGTTCTTTCTTTCGTTCAATCTTTCTTTGTTACATTCGTTCTTTCGTTCCTTGTTCTTTTTCTTTATTCTTTCGTTCGTTCCTTCTTTCTTTCGTTCTTTTCATTCTTTCTTTCGTTTCTTCATTCCTATTCAGTCATAGCATCTTTGCTTGCTTATACGGCCTATGAGCCATTATTGATGATGATATTTTTGCAACATATCTGTTTGCATCACTGGACTAGACGCCGTTTTTTTTTTCGGGTATGAATCACTGCAACGAGCCACTTGAGGCTTTCGCCTGAATAAATAAATGCCAGTTGAATTTGTCCGTGAAAATACACACTCCACAGTTTTGCAGACGAGTGGGGCCATAATTACACAGAACACCATATCATATAACTAGCTAAAACTTTCATGACGCATGTGTCTGTAGTAATGCAATCTTTTATTAGAGGGCACGGAGATTTGATATAAACCTAAGGTGTTCCTATATTCTAAGAATGTTCTGTAACGTAACTAGTGCTTTTCTCAGCGAACCGCTGTCGAACCTGGGACATGTACTTTTTTTTTCCAGGGTTAATGGTCGGCTATCTAAAAGCACCAAATCCGGCCTAAGTGTCGTCCTTGCGGATACTAATGGCAGATTTCGTGCCCATAATTCTGCGATTGTTATTAATTGAATGATTTATGTTATTTGATTGTGTCTCCGCACAGACCGCGCCCACCTCGTAGTTTTGTGTTTCATACACTTGATACGAAGGTGGTGCACATCTTCGACAGTATGGCACAAACGCATCCATGAGGGCACAAAGGTGTTTTATATGCTGTACAAAAAAAAAAAAGAACGACGAGAGAGGGAGAAGGCTAATTCGCACAACTACTTTTCTTCTATTTTGATCACTGTACTGAATTTCAGCGTAGACGGTTCTCGTGATTAGTGGTTTATCATAAAGCGACGTGGAAAGAGAGAGTGTACTGACCTCAAGGAGAAGCTGGGGGGTGTTAGCGAGTCTGACGGTCTGGAATGTTGCTCCAGGTGTAGGGTGAGGAATGAGACGATACGCACCGTAATCACGCCGACGCACAGCGGCCGACAAACCCAGAAAGACCCGCATACGCACCACAGCTATTCACAAAATCTCTACAAGGCCTGCAGCTTCGCATCTTGGGCCCCGGTGCCTACCCGCAACTTCAAACATAATTTCTCCCGCTGTTCATGCGCTAAAATGCTTCTCAGTACGTTCTTGACCTCTGACACTCTTCAACGACGTCATGCGTCACAAACGCCAGCGCAAAGAAGGAGGGGGGGAGGGGGGGAGGTCAACGGAACAAAAGGAAGTGCGAACGGCACTGCAGGGACAAAGACAATCACTCACTTTTGCACGCATCCTCACGTCGAGTGGAGGGGGGAAAAAAACGACACGAATGACTTGTTCTAGCCGTTCCTTCCACGCGCTGTACACCGCGACCACGTCCAGTTCTTCACAAAAGAGAGAAGCGAATACCAAAGTGGAAACGCCGTCACCCGGAATATACGGGGAACTTCCTTCGGCGGCAGACACTGGAACAGCGAAGGTGGGGGAGCGTTATCTCTTGTTCGTTGGCCGCCAGACGCAAGCGTTTTGTTTCACGCGCGTTTTTCCCTTTTTTTTCCCTCTTTCCTGCGTGGCCGTGCGCCGGCGCTTTCGACGCGTGACGTCAGTGCCACCGACCGCCTTCGCTCAAGCCCAAAACGCCGCCGCTCACATCACTCCACGCGGGACGGACGGCAGCCAGGCAGAGACGGAAGTGAACGAAGCCGTCGCGTGCGGCACCCGTCGGCAGATCCGGGAAACGGGCCCACGACCTCGCCCCTCCTCCTCCTTTCGACAGAGCCAGCTCGCGTCGCCATCATTGTCGCGGCAGTGCAATTCCGGTCACTCCATAGCGTCAACGTGCCTGGCGCGCCACCGACCACCACCAAGTTGAAAAAAAAATAATAATAAGCCACCGCGATCCCGAACCACGCGCAGTTGGAATTTGATTACGCGAAAAGCGTAATGTGACGATTCTGCTCAAAATCTTTTTTCTTTCCGCGCGTCATCAATGGATCGAGTGGACACTTCGCCTATATACGTTAACCTTTAGCAATATTGGCCGTCCGGAGCATTTTGCGACAAGAGAGGAACACAATCGGGCAAAAGGAATTCCTACCGATCAAGGCAGAAAGCTGGGCTAGTTGGTGTGTCATCATTAATCAAAAGACTAGCGCAAATAACAGGGACACGGACAGAGAAGACGACAGGACGAGCGCTAAAATTAGCGTTCGTCCTGTCGTCTTCTCTGTCTGTGTTCCTGTTATTTGCGCTAGTCTTTTGATTAAGGAATTCCTACATTGTGCGGGTCCAAATGTTGCACTGCGTGGCCGAAAAAGAAGACAGTGCAGAGACACAAAACGCGCTATTCAATTAGCTTTGTCACGCAGCACAGCGCAAGCACGTTCAGTAACCGGTTAGACCAAAATTTCGGCTCCTATTTATTGGCGTTCATATGCACCGATAGAAATACGCTCGGAGTGTATCGCAGTGTATGGCCCCTAGTACGGGGGCCCATTTACGAAATGTACATTTTGTGACTCCTAATAATGCGAATTGCTGTCTAGGGCGACGGCGTTATTGAAATAATTCCAAATAAGACGTAGAATTCGTATAAAACAAGACCGAGGTTCACAGGATGATGCAGACCTGGAATGTCCCTTGTCGGAATGCTGGCTCTGGCCAATTACTTTGCCTCGTTCGCACACTGTTGGTTAATTTAAAATGCAGTAAAGTTACTACAGTATTGCAAGAATAGGAAGAGTTGTGTAATAAAGTTGTATAGCCAGGGCGGCAAGTAGTATTTCTTGGTGACGTACAGAGCTCTATATCAACGTCCTGGAATCGAAAAAATTCACCTACGATTACGATACTCCCTAATGCGAAGTTTGAATGCAGCTGTACAAGTGTTTATAATTCTCAAGTGTGTATAAACGGAGCGAAAAGTGGCACGACTGCCTCGCTACTCAGGAGATCGCGAAAGGCAGCGCGCGGGTGACGCGTGTGCGCGATTCATAGCAGCCGTCGCAAACAGACCGCAACTCATGCAGCGCTTTGTTTCCATATATGATATCGGTTGACGCACTCACCGCATGCCATCGGTGAACACGCGACAGCAGCGCATACCCTGGCGCCAACTCGTAGCGGTCGTTTCCGCAGAGCCCGTCTTGCGGGCACTACGCTATCCTCCTCGCCTTTTCGCCACACCCTCCCGCTCCCCTTTCCTTCTCGCGCTCTATTCCCTATCGCCGTCTTTCATCACCCGTTGCGCTCCGCGTTCGCTCAGTTCTACGCCGACGGAGGCCGAGGCACGCCGACGCTCAGCGCAGGAACGGGCGCCTAAGAACTGCTAAGACGGTTACGTATGCAGCCTGAAAACAGTTACGTATGCAAAACTTACGAACGTGAAAAAAAAGGGAGAAGGCTCGAAGCATGCACCTCGAAGGCCACCCCCTTCTGTCTGTGCACGCGATGCCGATAGACGTCGTTCCTCCGCCAGTGAAAGCGATCGAATTCACGCGCCGGCTAATAATTATCGAGGCCGCGCAGTCCAAGGAGTGCAGCAGCCGCCGTCTCACACGCGCCGCCTCGCGCGCACATACACGTGCCGCGCGCGCGCACGGCTGAGATTGCCACTCGCGCGTGCGTGTGTGCGCTCCTTCTCGCCCTCTCGATTCCTGACAGCCTCGAGGGGCATCGTGGTCGTTTCGGCGACGACGACGACAGGCACCGCTCGACCGCCGCGTAGGAATTGTAATAGGGGCGCGTGCACAAAACAAACGGGGCTCCCCTTCCGTTCTCTCCACCGCCGAGCCGATCGCGTCTCCTCCTCGTTAACCCTCTCCCGCAAGACGACGACGACGTTCTCTTGACGAAGCCAGCTGCCGCAAGAGGGGAAGAGAGGGCGCGCGTGTGCGGGCGCGTTCGGTGGAAAAGGAAACTTGCGTGCGAGTGGGTTCTACCGCTCTCGTCGCAACGCCCGAGCGAAGCGGTGAGAACAGACCACTGCTTGTGTTTCTGGTGTGGTGCGGCCGAGACGAAGAACGTGTTTATCTAGTCGAAAGGCGGGGGACCCGGTGGGGGCAACTCCGCGCGAAATGTGGATGTGTCGGCGACGACGTCTTGTGCTGCGTTGTCTTCGCTGCGGCGGCAGCCGCCTGAGCGAGCGGCATCAGCGTTGAATCGCCGAGCGCCGCTGCGACCGCCGACGACGTCCGGCTCACGCTGCTGAGCCGCCAGCTATACTGCTGTCGGACAGGGTGTCCAACCGGTTAGAAGCTGTCAACCCCGACAGGACAACGGAGCATTCACGTCTGCGCTAAAGTGAGTTAGCGGGTGACAGTTCTCGTTGTGTCGGGTTCGGTCAGGAGCCAGGAAGCGAGCTACACTACCGATTGTCGTCAACGAGATAACGACGGCGGTGAGCACGGCTGAAACAAGTTAGTAGCAGCTGCGTGCTAGAGATCCCGGCCTGGTTCTTCAAGCCGTGCTGTTACAGGATCAGTGAGCAAGAAGCTGCTGATCGAAATCTAGGCCCGCAGGGCCAGCTTTTTCACTACAAGGAAACGCTACGAACGCGACGTAGTAGTGCTGGTCGAAGCCGCACTCTTGGTTTCCGAGGTCCTGCACTCGCAGGATCAGTCGAGGAGCCGGCGACAAGCTGCGCGGGCCCCAGGTTCCCAGCCCAGCCTATAGGGACACCAGCGAATTCGCGTCAAGGTTGCACTGGAAGCAGGGAGCCGCAGAACTCGGCGGTGTACCATGAGCAGTCTAAAAGACACGGTCGTTCCGGAGCTGGACGAGTCTCGCAAGGGTGAACTGCCGGTGGTGCACGAGGTGAACAACGTCGAGCTGCACGGTGGCGGGGGCGCCCGCACGGACAAGTTCCCGACGACCGGCGGCAAGCTGACGTTTGCCGACATTCCGTCCGAAGACCCGCGCGACAAGAAGTGTCGCGTGGCCCAACTCAAGTCCAGGATCGCCGTGTTCAGGTACGAGCAATGGCGTAGTTAGGTCGTCTGGCACCCGGGGCCCTTAGCTCTTCTGTCACCCCCCCCCCCCCCGGGTGTAGTCGAGGAAGGCGAGGATATCGACAATTTTCTGGTGTCTTCAGACGTATATGACACCCCCCCCTCCCTACTGGCCCCGTGCACCCGGGGCCCACGGCCCCCCCTATTGCTACGCCACTGGGTACGAGCATGTCGCCGCAGACCTGGCGAATGCATTACGAGTTATAGGCAGCTGGCAAACGGCTTTTCTTGCTCAATCAAATGTTGAAATAACGTTTCGTTCTTTTTGCACGTTCGATGGAATGAAGGCGGTACCCAACTTTCGCAGGCTGCAGGCCTTCTCACGTTGCCGGAGCAAACGTTGCGAACAACCCGGCATTGAATTGATTACTCTGTTTGATACAGCGAAAACGGATGCGTGTGCTTTGAATTTGGCGGTGACGAAGGTCGCTTCCTATCGCCTTGTCTGATTCTGGGTGATGAAAACTTGCTGCTGGCCATTTGCATTTGTATACTGGAATGCAAAGGCCACACGGGCGGTGCTTAGAGCGCTTTCGCACATTCGATCATCATTTTCGATTGAATCGTAGTGGTAGCAAAATAAGATCGTCTGTAGATCAGCTTTTACCGCCTTGACCCGCTGTGGTTGCTTAGTGGCTTTGGTGTTGTGCTGCTAAGCACGAGGTCGCACGACCAAATCCTGGCCTCGGCGGCCGCATTTCGATGGGGCCGCAGTGCAAAAGCACCCGTGTATTTCCATTTATATGCACGTTAAACAATCCGAGGTGGTCAAAATTAATCCGGAGTCCCCCGCTACGGCCTGCCTCATGATCAGATTGTGGTTTTAACTCGTAAAACCCCATATTCTAATATTTGCGCGCCTTATCTCTTACCTTTATGAACGGAACATTTTTGAAGCGATAGTCCAGTGCTAAGTTTTTTTTCAGAATGAAACTCCTCCTTTGTAATGCTGTCATCAAAGCAAGCCTAGTATTCATAACGTCACGATTGGACTGAATATGTGCTTTCGTTCAATTGTAACAGTAATGCGCAGTTTTCATCGCCCATACCTGCTGCATTTTGTGCGCCTTAACCTGTAGAGAGCTCGTGCAAGAGGTTCTTTCGCATGCCACATTTTTACTATAATCGTTACAACTCGAAACGAAAGTGTCTATGCTATAACAAAGACGTATTGTCGTTTTTTTTCTTTCTTTTTGAGGTTGAAAAAATTTTCGTGCGACTGTTGTCAGTAGAGTTGGTAGCTACCACTGAGTCGAGGCACAGGAAATAGCTGTACGGTAGCCTATAGTTTGAGAAACACCTTCGCAACTAGGTATTCTTTTTTTTTCATTCATTCACATTTGACATTTTCACGCCGGCGATGCTTGAAATGTGCAACAGCATAGATACGAAGAATGAGCCGATATGTTCGTACAGATACTTGCGCCTGTTAAGATGGGACAGCGTCGTTCTATAAACTCCGTGAAAGAGCAGTTCAATGGTGCGAGACGCATTGCATGCTGGGTGTCATCTCCCGAAGAAAAAAAATCGCAGGCGAATCTGGCAAAGTTGTGAAACGAGTACTGAGACCACGCCAGCGTTAGGAGACAAAAAATCCGAAGGATTGTCCTGGATTAGTGCTCAATCAGCGCGGCTTCGTCGGCATGCTCTCACCGCGTGTATTCACGCATCGCCTCTAGAGCAGCGTCTACACTGTAGCCGAAGCCTCGTGGTATATTACAAACGCTTAGTGCAAGAACAGACGATTAATAAGATCGTTTCGTATGGCTTCAAAACATAACGTTATAAATGGGATTTGCAAAGAGCCTCGTGGTATAAAGAAGTGCTGCAAAACCGTGATGAAGACTTCGCAGAGGTTGTATTACTCTCTGGTAACGCCTATACAACCACGAACGGAGAGGATTCCCTGCTTAATATGGCGATCAAACATCACGTGAGTTGTCCAATGAGTTCCCGAACGCTGGCCTAGTGACAGTGACGTTCTGCTTCTGAGCATGGGGTCGCGGGTTCGCCCCCCGGAAGCAGCGGTTACACTCAGATGAGATACGATATGCAAAGACGCTCCTTTACTATAGACGGGAAACTTCGGCGTGTTGGTGGTAACTCGTCTTGGAAAGTAACAGCGCTAAACGGGCAAGGACTGAGGCAAAAAGGAGAACACGACACTAGCACTGACTACTAGCGCTGACTGACAACTGAAGTTTGTTTCGAGGAATTATCGCATTTATAAACACGGGCCGACAGGGCAACAAATGATTGTCACTGTACAGAGGTATACGCGTCACTGCAGGGTGGCTCCTGCCGCGCATGCACAGTCGCTTAGTTGTTGCCACGTGTTTATAAATGTCATTATTCCTCGAAGTAAACTTCAGTGGGAAGTCAGCGCCAGTGTCGTGTTCTTTCTGTCTTAGTCCTTGCCCGCTTAGCACTGTTACTTTCCAAATCAAAGACGCTCGTCCACCGAGATCAGTTAGGGTGCACGTTGAAGAACGCCGAGTAAGCCGAAGTTAATTCAACGCACTGCACTCTACCGCGTCGGTAATTACTAGAATCTGGCTGTGTGTAAGACTCCGCAATATACTGTTACCCGAGTTGTACTACAGTCGGAACACGAGAGAGAGAGAGAGAGAGAGAGAGAGAGAGAGAGTCGCCTTGCTCCACTGTCCGATGCCATACCGCAATGCTCCATCATAATGGGCGGCAAAACGGTAACGTTGTTTGCCGTTGCAAATGTTGTGCTCGGGAAAGCCTTCTCATTATAGAAAGCTCAAAAGGCACTCTTTGCTGCAGGCAGCGTTTGAGCCACGTCTTCTTGCCGCTATGGCAGCGGTTTCCCCGTGCGCATGCGCGTTTCGTTTCATCGCGCTGCCAGGCGGCAAAACAGCAGAGGACGTCTGCATGGCGTGACATACGGCGCGGTGGCTGCCGTCATTACGTATTTGTCTTTCGTTTCGGGTGGCCGGCCGAGCAATTTCTCGTTGTTTTTTTTTTCCTCCTCCTCCTTTTCGAGACGGGGACTTAACGCGCACGCGTGTGCGTCGTCTGGTCGCTACACCGGCAGATGTTCCGCGGCCTTCGCTTCGGCGTTTTTTCCTCGATCGCTTGCGAAACGCGTACGCCCCCTCGTAAACGCTTTCTTACGAAGAGTATCCATCTTTTTTGTACGAAACATGACCAAAATGGCGGGGGGAGGGGTAGAGGGGAGGTGCGCTTACGGGCTCGTTGAATCCGGTGGAGGCGTATGCGCGTAGCTTATCATCGTCTATACTATACGTGCGTGCTGCTTACGTGATCACGCACACCATGATCGGCGAAACGCGCGAGTCCTTTAGGCCGGAGTGTAGCGATATAACCAGCCCTTGTTTTCGTTTCTTCCCCGAGATAAGTATACGAGGAAAGAAGCCGGATCTTTCATAACAGTGGCGCGAGAGACTGCGGAAGCTGCTGCTCTGGCGTACGTCGCTTAAGGAGCTGTGCGGACTTGCCGAAGCGATCCATTATAGATGAGCTCCGTGATTGTGTTTCCTGCCCCGACTCCCCTACATCTGACGCATACGCGTGCAATATTATAGTATGTCCGGTTGTACTGAAGTTGTGCCTCCAGATCGCCGTATGGGCCTGCGCCTCGTCCCCCCCCCCTTCTTTTTGCTTTTTCATCCTTCGGTTGATGATGTTAGGAAAAGCTGCTTGACTCACGGGCAGCTTTACTACTGCCGAGCATCGGCTGACAAATCATCGTGGAAAAAAAAAAAATGGCTGTGGCTTAGCTAAGGTTAAGCCCAGGATGCGAAGCATACTAGCCTTTATTTTAGTTGTTGAACCACTGTTTAGCCTGGTGAACTGCTGTTGCTTGGCTATATTTGGTTCGGCTAGACGAAGAAACAACTCATGCAGGCGAGCGCACGAGCTGAGACCCGGCTATGTAGCTACGCGGCCGCAAGCGAGCGCACGAGTTGAGCCTCCGCTTTTGCAGCTGTTATGACGTCATATGGTAGCTACGCGGCCGCGCGCGGCGCAGCAAGGAAGAGCATGGTTGTGCGGCTAGTATGCTTCGCATAAAAGGACTAGATGGAACAAAGTGACACTCGAACCAAGCACGCGTAAGCTGCGCGGGACCGTTGGATGCATATGCATAGGGGGGCCCATGCAGTATTCTGGGCGTCCGTGCAACGCGTGGCGGCCATCTTCGCCATGCGGGCCTCCACACACAAGCCGGACACGTGATCTGGGCTTCGCCCTCGATTTTACCTCTACGTCTCGCGCTCCGCAGTTGGTTGTTTCTCGATCGTTTGCTTGTTTATTCGTCGCTTATTCGCGTGTGTGCATGTGTGTGTGTGTAATTTCGAGCCCGATGTGCTATGACCATTCTGCCGCTTACAAATTGGCAGTACGGTCACGTGTTGAGAAGTACGGATACGCAAGCCTTTTCCTTTTATTCTAAGCCGAAGTCGAGATGGTAGAGACACCGCGAACGGCTCTCCGTAAAGTAGTGTAGCGGGACATATGGAGCCACCCACGCAAAAATTAAGCACTGCTGCGTAGCAGTTAAACGGATGTCGCACACGGAGCGAGTCTCGCGGGACTGATTTCGTTTCGCGCAGGTCCCAAATTCCTACACTCGACGACAATAACCTGCCGTGGTTGCTTATAGCGGCTACGGTGTTGGGCTGCTAAGCACAAGGTCGCGGTACCGAATCACGGCCACGACGACCGCATTCCGGGGGGGGGGGGGGGGGGGGGGGGCAGGGGGGGGCGGAGGTGAAGTGCGAAAACACCCGCGTACTTAGATTTAGGTACGCGTTACAGAATTCCAGCTGGTCCAAATTTCCGGAGTTCCCCCACTACGACGTGCCTCGTAATCAGAAAGTGGTTTTGGCGCGTAAAACCTCGCACTTGAATTTAATTTTCTACGACAATAACAAGCGGCGAGTACCCGTTCACGCCTCGTGCAGCCGCCCGTTGCACGTCGAGTCGCGTGCCGACGGTTGCATTCGCGGTGGCAAACACCCGCGGAAATAGCGCGATGCGTCGCTGCAGGCTGAACGTTTGGAGTGACAACTTCGACGGTGACGGCGACGAACGAGCTACGTGCAGCCCCCTTTCAGCGACGCCGCGCGCATCGCTGAAGAAGCAGTAATCCCGTCGCTCGCATTGTCGGTGCCATAATAAAGTCCGGCGTTTACCCGAAGAGTGACGGCTCTTAATTGTCGACAATGTGGCAACGTTTGACGTGGAAACCTTTCTTCTTCGACGAGTACGTTTACTACGTCTCCGGTTGAAGAAGCTACCGTGCTCTCTTGCGTGTCCGCGATTCGAGGCAGCATGTTGCGTGAAACTCGAAGGGAAATTAAGTGCTTGATTTAGAGAGAAAGAGAGGAAAACTGGTTATTAAAAATGCGTAAATAAATAAATAAATAAATAAATAAATAAATAAATAAATAAATAAATAAATAAATAAATAATGTACTGGTTATAGTCGGTCACAGTCCGTTTTCACAACTTCCTTTTTATAAACCGAGTGTTACTTTTTCGTATAAGCTTCCACGGTGTTCTACCGAAAGGTGCCTCAGGCAAAAGCCAACGTTGCGACAAATGGACTAGTCTTCGTTGGACAAAGAGACTAGTCCTTGTCAGGTTGAGAAGACCTGGCGAATGCAATTCCTCTTATCGTCAAGACATTTGCTGCAGCCAATGACACCTTCTTAGACCATCGTTGATCTATCGAAGTCGTTGATGTGAACGACTGGCCTTTCTGAGGGGGGTCGCGTATGGTGTGGTCCAACAGCGAGCGAACAAGGAAAGCCCCAGCCTGGAGCCAGCGCTGTTGTTGATGCCTGATGCGGCCTCTAAACGCGGCTTTACACACGAGGGGTGTTGGCCACACGCGAGGCGAAAAAAAAAGAAAAAGCTACATACAGCGAGAAAGGCTGAAATAAATCTTGTTGTGACCTTTTTGTTCTTTCAGTTGCCGACCACGACTATATTTTATGCGTGGTGGGAAGGGAAAGTGGAATAGAAAAAAAAGAAAAAGAGAAACAGAATGATCAAAAGAACAACAACACTAACAGAAAGAAAAACATGGTGTCTCGTCTTCATCGAAAAGATGGCTCTTGGCTGAGTGTTTCCTTGCTCAGCCTCTGTTGATAACTTCGAGTCTCAGCTCGAGGTAGCGTGCTGGGTCGTGTCCGCGGCGGCCGCAGTTCAATAGAGGCGCAATGCAAGAAAAAAAAAGAAAAGCACATGTACTTAGATTTAAGTGCACGTTAAGAGCCCCAGGTTGGTCAAAATTATTGCGCAGTCCTTCACTGTACGGCGTGCCTCACGATCACACAGTGGTTTTAATACGTAAAACCTATTCTTTTTTCTTTTTTTTGCGCAACGAGCCTCCATGCTTCTGCGGCGATTTGTCCTATTCTTACGCACGCATATTTGTCGGAAGAAGTAAAAACATATATGGACGTGGAACACATAGTGACGGCGAACTCTTGCGCAACTATGGTGTTAGGCTGCTGAGCACGAGGTCGCGGGATCGAATCCCGGCCACGGCGACCGCATTTCGGTGGGGGCCAAATGCGAGAACACCCGTGTGTACTTCGATTTAGGTGCGCGTTAAAGAACCCCAGGTGGTCGAAATTTCCGGAGTCTCCCTCTACGGTGTGCCTCATAATCGGAAAGTGGTTTCGGCACGTAAAACCCCATAATTTTTAACTCTTGCGCGAGTCTAATGGAACAGTATTTCTCCTGGCCAATGTCTCGATGAGGCTGATGAGACGATAGGAACCTGCGTGCATCGCAGCGTGTCATTCGTGTCGGTCAATTCTGCGCGACTAGGGCAGCAATCACTCCTGTCGGATGAGCCGCGCCTGCAAGCAGCTTGCCTCGCCGATCCCGAATGCTGTCATATCTTTATTTTTTTTCTGCCGTACACGTGGACACCAGGACGAGGTCGGAAAATCTCAATTCTTGGTGAAAGCCAGCTAAGTAAGAGCAATAGTACAAGAAAAAAATTTTTTTTAGCTCCAACAGAGAAGTAACAGCCGTTAAAAAACTGTTTCTGAGCAAAAGCAGAGTCAAATTTAAAATGCTATTGGAGCTGAAACCAATTTTCTGTTTTTTTTTTGCATGTTTTCTAGTAATCTATTCCAAAGCACGGCTTAGTATGTTTTTTTTATCTATGTTTCGTCAACGCCTATCACATTGATAAAGACCCCGTATTCGTATCCGCTCCTTTAATTTTCACTATCTTTTGCAACGACCTAGCTTCATTTCTTTTTTTCCTTTCCGTCTCAGTTGGGCCGAACGAACGTAGCATTGTTGTATGAAACAGCTGCGCAAGCCTTCCTTTCACCCAAAGCTCTGCTGAGGTTGTTCTGTTCCAACCAACCACCCTTTATTTATTAATTTGCTTTCATATATAGTATTTTTTAGAGAGAGATCTTCGCTTTACGAGGAAACCTGCCTCTAGTAAAACAAACTGAAACTCAGACTATAGGTGGTGGTAGTAGTGTCGCAGCACGCGGGGTTATTATCCCTGCATGCTTGGCCCACAGTTCCACCTGAGCATCTCATCACTGAAACCTAAATTACCATCGAAGCTTCCACGACGTGACGCAACACTGCTGTGTCGGCTGTGGGTAGGAGTAGCATTGACCAACTCCTACAGCTATCGTATTGGAATGGCGGACTCACCAATGTGCGCTAAGTGCAAGTGGGAAGAGACCATCAGTCATCTTCTGTGCCACTGTTCTCGCTAGGATAATCAACGTGAGACTCTCCAGTGTGCCTTGAGTAGATCGGATGACAGGCCATTTACGGAAGCGAAGATCTTGGGAGCCTGGCCTCACAGTTCATTAGCCCAGAAAGCAGTTCGCTAGCTGAAGGCAACAGACTTGAGTACCCGACTATAGACATCCTACACCTAAGCTCTCTCTCTCTCTCTCTCCATTACCCTCCCCACGTGTAGGGTAGCAAACTGGACTCATGCAGTCTGGTTAACCTCCCTGCCTTTCCTTCTTCCCTTCTCTCTCTCTCTCTCTCTCTCTCTCTCGCTCTCGTACGATGTCAGGCAGGGTGTGCCACCAAACGTTGGTGGTCAGCTCCGTGTCTCGAAAGAAAGGGGCAATCAGCAGTCGTATAACCATCTTCCCCGATTAATGCGGGCCCTTTGAGGACCCCTACGTTTGCCAAAGCTCGTGCGTGAGGAAAGGCTATCTTCTGTACGCTTTGAAGCAACCTCCAATACAGAGCAGAAGGTATACCCATACTTGAACACGGGCCTCGCGAGCCATCCGGGTTTTCGCGAATGCAGTCATAAAAAAAGCGTCACGCGCTATCGGGGCATATAGCAGAGACCTCGTACGAAGAAGAGACGTGCGCCGAGGGTCACGTAATAGCGAGTGACTCGACACACCTATACTTGCGAGCTTGTTATGGGAAACGCGGTGCATCCTATATGGGCAAGACAGCCAAGGACACGCCGCGTCGAAATGGTGGCGGCGGTAAATGAAGTTCGAGCGCGCGGATCCGTGGGCTTCGGCGAGCCGACCTCTGACCGCCAACGACTTGACAGCTGCGTGACCTCCGCGGCTGTCCCGGCCCCGGATTTGCATCACGGTTTCATTAACTCCGCGACCTTGGTATACTCGATCGCCGCGGCTAACTCAAGCATGCTTGCGACGAGCGCTGTTATGTATGTCCCGTGCCACAACAAACCGCGTCTCTCGATGTGACGTGTTGGCGCGGTTGATGTGCGCCTTCGTCCAGTGAGCGACGTGCGACAGGAACGAGAAATTAACATATCCTACAAATGGCTGTAGGGATTTATTTATTTATTCATTTATTTACTTACTTACTTATTTATTATTGTCATGTTTTTCTTATTATTATCATTATTATGCGAAGCATACTAGCCGCACAACCACGCTCTTCCTTGCTGCGCGGCCGCGTAGCTACCGTATGACGTCATAACAGCTGCAAAAGCGGAGGCTCAACTCGTGCGCTCGCTTGCGGCCGCGTAGCTACATAGCCGGGTCTCGGCTCGTGCGCTCGCCTGCATGAGTTGTTTCTTCGTCTAGCCGAACCAAATATAGCCGAGCGACAGCAGCTCACCAGGCTGAACAGTGGTTCAACAACTAAAATAAAGGCTAGTATGCTTCGTATCCTGGGCTTAACCTTAGCTAAGCCACAGCCATTTTTTTTTTTTTGCTTTGTTACACTTGACTAGGCTGCACGCTTTGGCGACGGCTCTCACTTCGCCAGCCGCGATCACTGCGACAGCGAGCGGTCGGAATAAATTCTTCCACCACTGGAGTTACTTTTCGGCGTGATTTATTTCTTGAGCGTTTTCCTTTCTTAGCTTTGTAACTTACCCGTTCGCCCGCGAGCTCCATTCCTTTGATATCACCTTGGACGTTTTCCTGGAAACTTTGCATGTAGTACCTGCCTTGCTTAATAGTCCCAACAACTTCGATTGCCTTTCTTACCGAAGACGTCCATTCTGCTTTTGAGTAAGGGCGAATTGTTTCCCTTTTTTCCCTTCATAATTCTGAAGTGAAGTCAGCGTCTGTCTTGATGCTTCAGTTTTTCTTTGTGTGTGCTTTCAGTTTTCTTGTGTATGTGTGCACATTGCGTTAAGTTGCGAGTGCGTACGCGTTACACCGCTTAACTTTAAAGCGCCAGGAAAAAAAAATTGTCTGCGTATAACGTGACGTATTCGCATTTCTGCCTTCTGTTGCATACTTCAACCGGAAACATTTGGCATCGATTATCGCACGTACTAGGGTGTTATTGTGAACGCTAGGCTGTCAAGAACCGGCGTTTTGGTGGCGTATAGCTTGGAGAATTATGCAAAAAAGAAGTGAGGCGTGCACACAGGACACACGAGTAGAGAAGCGGACAACACGAACGCCTCGAACGCCACTTCTCTACTCTTGTGTCCTGTCTGCACGCCTCACTTCTTTTTTGCATAATGAATCCTTACCAACTATAGCTCAGCTTTCTGTCGTTCTAAGCTTGGAGAAAACGGATGTATATTACTAATGAAGAATTGATTTGTGTGTTGTCTTATAAGAGCAGATCTGACAGCGGTTTTTGAGCTATACTCAGAAACATCACGCGGACTACAGTGAGGTGTTCATAAGTTCTGATTTTCACAGGCGTTCGCAACGCACGGAAAGAAGGAGATGCATTCTCACTGCACTTGCAGTTCAGCGACTGGTATACGTTCTTGAGGAAATACTGGTGTATAGCAGCGTACAAAAATATGTTATATTGTGGTTTCATGTAGAAAAACAAATGCATTGGTTACTTTCTAAGCTGTAAGTTGTATTCAGTTTCTCGATATTGTCAAAGAGGCTGTGCTCTGTTGCCGCCAGGGGGACAGAAATTGATAATATTTTGCTTATTTCAGATGGCATGTTGCGCCAGTTTCCACTTCTCTTCATTTCATTGTGCTCACTGTATCTTGAATTTACACGAGTGTGTGTGTGTGTGTGTGTGTGTGTGTGTGTGTGTGTGTGTGTGAGTGTGAGTGAGAGAGAGAGAGAGAGAGAGAGAGAGAGAGAGAGAGAGAGAGAGATCTTCTGACTTGCATCCATTATCACAAGCCTTTCACTGCATGGGCTGAACCTCCTCGGCTATCACCAAGCTCTCTCTCTCACTAGCGCGTGCAATTTTCGAACACACTGGTTTGATTTATACGACTTCTTTGCGACACATTCCTGGAACAGGCTGACTCTGCACGTGAAAGCTTTAGGCTACGCTGCGCGAATAACGGGGTAATGGTGAGTGCTCAAGCGGCCTATTGTTCGAATCTCTAGCGGTGTGCCATAACGCAGCGCCAATTTTCTGAGCAGTTTAGCTCGGAAGCCCCAAAGTGCAGAATATCATTTTTTAAAGTCTTATAGTTTATTTATATATTTTTAAATATTTTTGTCGCTGCTGTGTATGTGTATATACGGAACGTTCAAAGCCTTCGCCCAGCCCATCGCAGCGCTCTTCCACTCTTACACCCGCGTTTACCGATCCCCACGTGGGAGCCCTTGAGCAGAGCCGTCCACGCTTCCTTGTCGGTATCCTTAATAGCCCAACAGTGATTCAAGCATACATCATGCTGAAAGACTCATGTGTTACACGTGCGCCTTCTTCAAAGACTTCCTTTATCCTATTAACGCGAGTCTCTCTTCATTGATTGATGTCCCTTGCCTCACCGAATCTCACTTTTATTTTTCTCGTTGTTTTTTCGTTTTCTTCCATTAGCGCGATAAAAATAGATTCTATCGCACCGCGCGCGGCACACGGACGGCGCGTGGAGTGACAGATAACCGCGTCTTCTTTTTTTTTCCGTTGGAGTTTGTCATCACGTTTCGCCGAGGAGGAGGAGGAGGAGGAAAAACTTTATTTGCTCTAATTGGTTAGAAATTAGCGGTGGCAGATGTGGTCGGCCGTCTTCACGGTCTTATTCCCCATCTGCGCAGGGTCGACGCCCCTATTCCAGGGACGTTTCACGCGAAACACGAGTTTGTAGCCTTGAGAGGAAAAAGAGAGAGAGAGAATCAATCTCCTCGCAGCCCTGATTGCTTTCACGTGCCGTCCAAAGGGTGCAGCGTTACGCGAATAAGGATGAGGTCGAGGTCGGGCGACGTCTTTACAGCGTTCGTCGAGGCCGGCGCCTGCATTAGTTGCGAGTCCGATACATGTCGCGGGATCGTTCGCTAGGTCGTAGAGTAATTTACACCTCTAATGTGAATGCGGGTGTAAATTGGTCTATAACTCACAGCACTTACATCCAATAAAGGGTGTAAAAGTGTGACTTATAGATCTAATTGCACCGTTATTCATTTTTAAGGGTGTAAATTATTTTACAGTGTAGGCTGTATTCCAACGAGCACGCCCAAGATCGATACGTCACGTTCCTGTTGTCCGCCCATCGACTGGCCTGTCTTCATTAAGCCGTTTGCCGGAGAGTTGGGTGTTCATACTATTGCGGTGCCTGAACCGTGCGTCTATTTAACTCTGGTGCTTTATTTGTCCGACATTACATTATTATGGCTTCTTTTATTCGCAGTCAATAGAACCCGCCCCCCCCCCCTTTTTTTTTCGGGTACTGTCCTGCACCAAACTATATATAGTTTATTCTTTCCTGTCGCGATTAGCACGGGGTAAGATGTTTCGAAGCGATCTGAAGGCAACCGGCCGCATCAGTCTGGATGCAACTGTAGTGAGGTGCGGTGTCTTATATTTACGAATAAAGTGGAAGGGAAAACGCATCAGTTTAGTGTATACCTTTATAGTTTCTTTATCCGTCACAATCGATTTCGTGGCGGCCATCGGCTTTGCAATGCTGACTATGGCTTGTGTCGTCAGCTCACCGAAAGTAAGCAGCACGTGGGCTCGGTCAGTCGTTGGAGTTTGCGTGTATAAGGGGCCAAGGGGTATGGTGGTGAGGCAGGGGCGAGGGATAGAGGAAATACTTTGAATATTCGCCTCCGGCGCGATAGTTGGGTCCGTGGTAAGGTATAATTCCTACCCCTCCGTTAGCAAGTGTTTTCTCCTTTTTTTTTTAGTGGGAACGCGAGCCACCTTATATCACCACGAAAGATTTATTCACTTCACACGTGACCCCGCACGTATCGCTTCATAGTAACGCGTTATTCGCATTATTATGCGAGGCATATTACTAGAGCTCAACCCAGCTCCTCAGGCGCGGCGGTGTCGCCTTCAATACCACGTGACACCGTGACCTCACGACAGAGGATAAACGGGGCTCCAACTCGCGCCGTCGCTCGCAGCGTCGCGGCGGTATATAAGCAGCTGCGCTTGCCTCTGCTAGACGCTCACGAGGTGAGATGCCTCCTGGAGACAGAGCTGCTCGTTGGAATGAGAAGCGAAGGTTGCGGCGTGCTACAGAGACTGTTTCTAGGTGGCTTTGCTACGGCGCAGCGACTACGCGCCCCGCATCGGACGCGGTGAGCGTCGAGCAACGCAGCGTTCGGCGCGACAACGAAATGTGCGCCTGAGCAAGCGCCGCACGCCTGAGCCGACGCCGACGACACCGGCTTTTCTGCGACACGAGCTCCTTAACGCTGTCGCGTTAAAATAAAGGCTAATATGCTTCGCATCCTGGGCTTAACCTTAGCTAAGCCACAGCCATTTTTCGTCGCGCAGCGCTCTTATAGCAAAAGCGTCGAAACGACGGCGGTCGAAATGTGCATGCGAGCTGGAGTAGCCAGCACCGCGGTGATTCACGCTATCTGTGGAGCTCTGCTGCTGAGGTCCTGGGTTCGATTCGGCGGTGCCATCTTACTGATGGTGTTTGAATGCAAAACCAATGAGCATAACAAGTTTTGCGTGCACGATTAAAAAAGAAAAGAACTGTATGTGCTCAAGCTTAATCCGGAGCTGTCTACGATGGTGCGACGCCATTGTAGGAAACTGTGCAGCTTTGGGAAACCGCATAACTGAATTTTTTTTAAACCTAGAGCAATGGCCTAACTTATCTAAAAGCAATAACCAAACAGGGATGTTCATGTTGAGACTACAAAAGCAAACACACACACGCATGACTGCAACATGGCGTTTGAACATGACGACCCTACTTGTGGAACGTGATTGGTGATAAACGAGAAATACATGACATTGTTTCGTCCACGCCATGACCGCGTTTCTTGGAGGTCGTGACTCTAACTGCCAACACCATGTTGGTCTTTTTTTTATTTTTATTACAGAATTGACAATTCTAAGGACACACGACTACGTACGCGTGGTTCGCGCCCTCATTTTCGAATGAAAAATTAAACTCGTCTTTTCTAAATCGAACAAAATCGGCCGTGCACCTACGTAAGACAGTGATCCCGCGTGCCTTTTCTTGCTATTTCTTTTTACTACTTTGCTGATTTCCTACCTCCTTTGCTATTTAATGAAGTAAGTTTGTAGAGGTTCTCAGGACTTCAAACTCTTCTAAATAAAAGGAGAACAAAGAACACCCCTGCGGTGTTTGAATCCATGTTTCCACGTTCTGTGTCCGACTGGAATAGCCTAACAGAACCTTATGACGCACTATATGACTATATGTTCATGTCTTTTTGCGTTTTTTCCTCTGGTACTACCATGCTTCTTTTCTTGTTGTTGTTCTCCTTTTGTGTAAAACAGATATTCTGTATATTGTATTGCCCGTCCTGCTTGGACCAGATTGGTCTGCAGTATGTATTAAATAAACAAATAAATAAATGACTAAATAAATAAATAAATAAATAAATAAAATAACGCGAAACTTGTTTGAGTTAGCGAGGTAGCAGCAGTTAGCGGGTAACACGAACACAACCTCGTCGAGCTGCGTGCATCACGCGGGCGAAGGCGATTGATTGATTGATTGATTGATTGATTGATTGATTGATTGATTGATTGATTGATTGATTGATTGATTGATTGATTGATTGGAACATGTTTTATTATCACTTTTTCGCAAGTCTACTTGCTGCGGTGACTGTTTTTGGGAAAGGAAAGGCGGTTCAGCTGCTTCCTTCCTACATTGTCGACGATCCGTCGGGGGGTGGCACTGTGAGAGGCGTTGGTGGTGGTCCCTGGGCCTTGGCTTGCATTCGTATGCCTAGCGGTGTACGATACACGCCAAGGGATTAACGTCGAAGTGAGATGTACGCACAGAAATGTACGACGCGTATCTGAATATATCTAGGGTTTCGTACCCTGCGGGTCACTGTATAGCAAACATTCATTCCGGTGGATTGGCCAAGAACGGGTGCCATACTCGCGACCCAAGTTGTCTTACTTGGCAAGGCCGCAGCCGGCGGCGAGTTGTCTATTCGGACACGTATGCCCAGTGGCCCCAAGTTGTCTACAGATATTCCCGAATAATAATCGGCGAGGAAACGACGACGAACGCCAAAACTCCGAGCTACAGGCAGAGGGAGCTTCGCTTTAGGACAGCTTATAAATAAACTGGGCATAAGGCATATTTGCGTTGCTTCGATTCACTGTTGTTAGGTGTAACGCCTAGCGCCTGAAGGTCACTCACTGCACGTTTGCAGTTGTTCGACGTTCGCGGTTGCCACACATTTTACTTCGATGGTGTGCAATGCGATGTTTATTTTTAAACTTCAGCGGTTGTTTAAGCGCTTAGGAGGAGGGGTGTTGCTTGCTGCAGGCGGACCTAGCCTTGCATAAGTTTCCGGCAATTGCTTCGCCTGAACGTCACCTATCACCCGCTCTGAAACACCTTCGCAGTGCAACTAGCACAAGTTATTGAAAAAAAAGTTGACGCGGAGCCTAATACCTTGCGGGTTAGGTGTTTTGCCTATATACTCGTAAAGTTGCTCCGTGATGCAGGATTGGGAAATCAATGGTAAGCCGATACAGGGTTGGGAAGTGAATGGTGAGCCGCATGGTTCGTTGTGGTTTAAGCGCTAAAGCTTCTGCGATGTTTTGAAATCCTGCAGTTATTCGAGAGTTCTCCGTGCCTCTATATTCCACTGTTCCGGGTACATGCGTCACCTTTCGCGCTTTCACCTTCAATTATACAAGTCGTTACGCATTTGGTTCCGCGCGTTTTCGTTATTCGTTGCGTTCGGAATAGAGTGGAGCGTCGTCACACTATATATAAATCATAAGGGTCGCAGCAAAAAAAGGAGACAACAGCGGCCTATCAAGGGAAGTACTGTCGGTCATACTGTATATTATACTCAATTTCGTGGTGTTAACGCAGCGTAACCAGTTGATAAGGCTTGCAGTACGCAATACCCTTTGGATCTCGAAATTTCGGTGTGTTGTGGTTCGCATAGGCTGTTATCGTTTCATTCGGGTCCGGGCAGCTATACGCCATGCATCGCGCGTGCGCACAGCGAATTATCTGCATTGCATCTCTAATCAGGAATGCGCAATGAGATAGGGCGGTCGCACAGATTGGGACGACGATGACGAAAAACTTTATTTATCCCTCTTTAAAGGGAAGGGGGCAATGGAATAGAGGGTGGGGGAGGAACTACTTGAAGTAGTCCTCCTTTATCCTCTCAGCCCACTCCAAGTTAACCTCGGTAGCGACCACAGATTGTGAGGCTCGATCGACCCTTCCGACGAGTGTGATGACCAACAGCCTCGGCGGATGCAGCGCTGGCACGACTGCCGAATGCATGCGATACACAGGGTACATAACGTGCGAAGGCGTTTTAACGTCATACGCTATCGCAATGGGCTGGGCAGCTGGCGCGCGATGCAATCTGCCGTGTCGTATAGACAGCGGCCTGAACCGCTTAACGAATCTGCTGTCGATTCGCGGGACCAGTGGTATCTCAACTCGTTCTGGGTCTCGCGCGTTTAATCGTCTGCGCCAGCGGGCGTGGCTGCAGGGAGCCGCGCCTTTCGTATAGAAGACAATTTTTTTTTTTGCTTTCCAGACGTAGACAACACGTGCTCCGTAGGTGAACACGCCGCACGATTCCTTTAATTAATGATCCGAGGCCAAAACAAAAAAAACACTTTTGAACCACGAAGCCAAACTATAGTTCCTGTTTCCGGCTGCCTTGCTGTAACCATGTTCCTCTCGCAGTGCTTCACACAAACACTGCGACGGGAAGCTGCGGAGCTGGGATCGTTCAGCTGCCATGGAACTGATGGTAATTAGTGCATCGATTCGTCTGGTCTTCGTGCCTGTGGCTTCGGACGTTCTTGTGGCGTTGTTTACTACGGTTTATCCTTCTAGCTTTCGAAGCAATCGTAGTTCTCTAAAGACGCCGAATGTCAATCATAACAAATTGTGGCGCTTATATCTCGATATTGTTTGATCAACTTGCAAAGCCTTGGTACCGTTTGAAGCTAGAAGTGCTAAGTTTAGGCAAGTCCATCTAGTTCCCCGCCAGGCCTACGCTGACTAAACCGTCACGCTTGAAGCCGGCGTAGACACTCGTGCTAGAGCCGTCTCTAGTAATTTCTGTAGGAAACGCTGTATGACGCACGATAGCTGGCAGGTGTATGCATGTTGCTTCATCGGGTAAGAGAGAGGAGAGTCCCTGCTACGCAGCTGAATCTCGGAAGTCACCATGTGACGACACAGGGGCCTTATTCTGGAATGGCTGTAACGTCTTCTTTCACATAGATTCTAAGATTAAAAGACGACGAAGCTTGCCAGCTGCCACGTACTTTGGTTTACTAGTCATGCCGACAAGAAACCGTGTGCAGTTTCAGCGAATCGCTTATCACGGTGAGTAAAAAAAAATTGAGATCTGTTTTTGTCAGCCGTGACCCTGAGATATACGTTTTTTTTCCCCCACTTAAACGAGCCATTTCCCGGATGCTTGCGTAAAGCCCTTTGCACAGGCAGGTGCTGGCCTCGGGCCGACAATGAACTCGCCAAAAAAAGCGGTGCAGCTGTTCGAACTGTTAAACAACAACAACAAAAAAGAGAAAATAAACCATGTAGGTAAAATAGCGGGGCACAGTGTACCCTTATTTAGTGGCATTCGCTCGCACCGCCCTCTGCTCTCTCGCCCGGAGAAAGTGCAGCGCAGCTCGCTGGGCGCCATGAGCACAAATGGAATGTGCCTGTGCAACATAGGATTCCGATGCATTTACAAAGCGTTGTTTTCCACTACGACAGCGTCGACGCGAGCTCTCGTGAAAAAAACTCCAGATCACGTGCGTTATCAAACACAGCCGGTCCAGTGTATGCTCGCCCACTCCTTCATTGGGCCTCCTGGCGCTTGTCTTGCAGATACTCTCTGGGTAAGTCTCCCCAGCCTGCGCGACCTCGTTCTTCCCTGCCACTTACGAGAGTCAATTCTGATTGCGCCTTCTTGCCGCCAATATGGGTCTCACCTCTTTTCGATGCCATGTGGCCGATGAGTGAGTGATCTTAAACCAGCCGCGCTCTCTATATGCAAATGTCTGCTAGCCGCTTTCTTATTATTTAGTTTATAGGCTTTCTGCGTTTAAAGCAGCCACCCCCGTTGTGCGTGGCAGAGCGAATGCGCGTGCAGATGCCCACCGCGCGAGGTGTCGCTACGATTCGCGTAAGAGACCGCTCCATTTGGGTCTAATTAGCGCGACACTTTTCCTATCGGCAAGGGAATTTCGCGGTCGGCACGGACACGCAATTAAGGAACCCCCGACGGCTGTGTTAACGCTCCGCTCTTTAACGAGCCGTTCCCATTATCCCCCCCCCCTCTCTCTGCCAGACGACGAATACGGCGAACGGGCTGGGCGAAGCGGGGAGGCCTTGAGCCGCATTCGTGGCCGCCACCAGCCGCACAGAAGCAGAGGAAAACCCGGTCAGCTGTAATGTACTTCTCACCCCCCCCCCCTTTCCTTTATGCGAAGTGTATCGCAACGGGCCACGACGTCGGCGTGCCCTTCCCCTGCAAGCACCGCCGCTTGCGGGTGGAAGGAAGGCGGCAGGACACGTGCGTTGAACGGCCGACCGGCAACCGCCAGAGACATGCCGATCCCGTCATCCGGCTGTTTCACGCGAAGCTGAGACCGACCGTTAGGATACGCCGGTACCCAGCCGTTTTCCTGCTGTACATGTATATATTCGTTCGCGTCGTTCTTGCTATACTTCTCATTTGGAGGACGCGCGTTCGCTGGGATTATATACCTTTCGATTAAAGTCGCCGAATACAAATTTTTTTAGACACTTTCGCGTAGTGACGCGGGCGAGTGTTTTAGCACATAAACCCCGTGCGAGAGATTTTGCGCGCGACGGCGACAAACGACGCGGTGGAGATGGCTGCGACTTGTACACGTCGCCTGTACAAGTCGCGAACCCCACGCGAGCGACGATTTTGAGCGACGTCCCTCCCTGGTGTTGCCGGTGTGAGGGCAGCAAATGCGAGCCGAAACTGGCGTGACGCGTGCTTTGTTAATTTGTTGATGTGTTTTACTGTAAAGTGCAGCATGAACTAATCCCGAAGGTCTCGCAGTAGGTTCATATCCCTGCACGTATCAGATTTCGGTCGTTTGCGCGTGTTTCGTGCAATAATCGGTAGTGCTTGACTCATGTAACATCCAGTTCCGGGTTCGCGCTATTGCCTAGGTGCTATTATCGTGGCACTTCCGCGCGACGAGCGACGAATTCTAGATTTCGAGAACCTAGCGACAAGAGCGAGCGATGTGTGCACGCGACGCCCCGTTTCGTCGCTCAATGCCATCGCTCTTGTCGCGCACAACATCGCTCTCATGGGGTTTAGCCTTTTTGCTTGTTGCCAGCTTAGTACTGACCTCTACTAGATTGGCACAGATAGCGTAGCGGGTTACACGAACACGGATGCAAGGGCATTAATGGACGTCTACCACGAGGCAAACCCATCCATTCATCACCGCCTATCCAGGAGTGAACGCAGCGTTGACACCGACGGTTTGGGGGCCAACAAACGACTCCTCTAGCTGCACCTGACAGCCTGAACTAATGATGAAAAGGGCCAACGTCGAATGCTACCGTGGGAACGGCTTCGACCTCGGATTCCCAGATTGCTACGCGCTTGCTAAACATGCGGGGGACGAAGCTATACAACATCGGAGGCGCAGTTCGGCGGAATGGGGCGATTATCATGGCCGGGCGTCCGATTCGACGTGTGTGATTGGCAGCGACGTAGTCATCAGATTCCCTAGTCTAGTCACCTAGGGAAGACGTCTGTATTAAAGCGGATACTTTTGGTGCAGTGAGGAGGGGGCTGACGTGTCCTGTCTGTGAACTCGGACGTTTACATGTTCCTGTATGGAGTGGGCGTTTATATCTAGTGTGTAATGACTTTTGAAGGAGAGGAAGAGAGAAGTGCAGTGCCGTAACTGTCTCTCAGAGGAGGACACCTCAACAGCACTGCACAGGGAAAGGGGAGTGGGGAGAAAAAGATCACGGAGAGAAGAAGAAGAAGGCGGAAAAAAAATAACAAGAAGGTTGAAGACGCAATGCGGGGCTTACAGCCGCGCTCTCAGCTGCGTTTCACAACAAAAGTCAAGTAGGGCAGGAAGCACTTTCTTGACAATGGAAGGGTGGGCTGGCGGAAAGAGAAGTGCTCCCTCCGAGTCACGGGGCAGTCCCACTACCAGACCTACTCGTCGATGAGCTTGGTGGATTCCTGGTCGAAACGCCACCTCGAGCTGCAACAGGCGTTGGCAGCGCAAGCTGCTGCTGCTTGCTGGCTCGAGAAGCACGTGCCGCTAGGGCACGTTAATCGCAGCGCAAGACTCGCAGGACCGCTCAGCGCCGTTTAATTGGACATTAATGCTTTCGCATTCACAACTCACATGTGCTTAGGTGTCCTCGATTTTTTTTGTTTACATTACTGGCGACGAAAAAGCGAACTTCAATCAGTGTAGTGAAAGCTAACTTTTTCTAGAATTTCTCAAATTGTTATAGGTGTTCTATAAATAAATACATTATTTTTAGTGCGTTTCGGGCATATATTTAGTGTGCCTATGCAATCAAGCACTTAGAAAAAAAATTGCATTTTGCAAACATTTGTTTCTTTCTATACAATTCGAGAGGTAAAGGGTTAAAGATATGTGAACTCAAAGCAAATAAGTCTAGCTCTCAGACAGAGAGAGAGAGAGAGAGAAAGAGAGAGAGAGAGAGGGACAGACAGAGACTCTTTATTAGAAAAACTGAAGTTTGCCGGCGCGTATACAACCGCTGCAGGCATGCTGCTCTGTATAGGGATGGGGAATAGGATTAAGATTCTAAAGGAGAGTGGCAGAAAAAGAGAATAAAAATAAATATGAAATGTGCAAGTTGACCTGATACTAATATTTACAGGTGACATGACGGGTAAATATAGGCTTTTGTATATGAATGGTTCAATCTTTAAAGGTTTCCTTTTAGCCCAATTTCTGACATGTATTTGAACAATAAATCCCAAACCCGCCGCTGTTTTGAAGGGTCGGGCCTTGGACCTGAGATGCTGGGTAATGTTAACGGATCGTGGCAAATCATGTCCATTTGTTCTTCAAAAAATTGTCTCTTGTTGCGGTACGCGAGGCATTCTAGTAATATGTGCTCCATTGTCTCTACGTTGTCACAGTTATCACAGTTTAGGGTTAGTGGTAAGCCCTATGCGGTACGGATAATTGTTCGTGTATGCCACGAACAATTAGCTGCAACACGTAACATTAGTTGCCTTGCTTCATTGACAACCTCGGGCACTACACCAATATATATTATGGTTTCGCGCCTATTTACCTGCAAAAGTGGACAAAATGCATCCGTATTTTGTGCAACACAGCACTCGTAATGCACAACTAAACGAATGAAAATTAACTGGTACCCTAAAGAAACCAAGATGAACCTTCACTAATTCACGAGCCCGTAGCTTCATGCTCAAGTGGCTCATGATACAGTATGCTGTGTCAGGAATGTTAGTCCAATCAGGGTGGCGACCATCATATGCAGAGCCTCGGGGAATTGCATGCAGCAGTATGACTATCGCTGCTTTACTGTTTTTTTTTTCTCATGCCACATCAACCGATTAATCGGGATTAAATCATTAATCGAAAAAATTGGAGAGTTAAGATTGCCTCGAAAAATGCACTATTTGTCATAAAATCACTTCCAGCGCTTGGTGAACGGGTGCCGCAGTGCTACAGTTGACGACGACGACAACAACAAAGGAACTGCCTTGAGAGCGTAAACTTTTATTTCAAATCTGCAAGGTTTGAGTCCGGCGTCTTTTAGTGGGTCTGGGCACCCGCCGCGGACGCGGTTCCGATACCTTGTCTCGAAGCGGCTTCCTCGGCTCGCTGGACGGCCCAGAGTTGTGCTGTCAGGTCAGAGCTGAGCAGTGCGGTCATCCAGCGTGACTGGAGGCTGGCGGTGGAAGAGACGGAGGGGTCGGCACTGCCCGACTTGTTTGTTAGGTCCCGACACTCCCATAACATGTGATTTAGTGTGGCAACCTCGCCACACGATGTGCATCTGTTTGTAGTGTACATGTCTGGATACATGGCGTGCATGAGTCTGGGGTTTCTGTAAGAGTCTGTTTGTAATTGTCTGAAGTGTACTGCTTGCGTCCTGTCTAACCTAGCGTGAGGGAATGGGTATATGCGTCTTTGTAATTGGTAGTGTGCCGTGATGTCGTGAAAACTGGTCATACGATCCTCCCATGCCCAGACGTCCGCAGTACCCCGCGGGGGCTCTTCCTCCGATGCTGCTCGGTGAGTCAGGCCTCGAGCAACGCCGTGAGCCGCTTCGTTGGAGGTGCTCACTACAGTGTGTGCCGGGATCCATAGCAAATGCCTTCGGTTGTCAACGTCGGCCTCTCCCTGGTGTATGGGATGTCGCTGGAGTATCTGATACTCCTCTTGCGATATGCGCCCATTTGCAAAATTGCGAATTGCCGTTTGCGAGTCGCAGATCACGTATGTAGCTGTGGTTCGTGTGAGGGCCAGTGCTATGGCCGCTTCCTCTGCCGCTTCGGCATGTGCCTTGTTCACGGTGACGCTCGTGAGGTAGTTGCCTCGGTGGCTAGTAACTGCCGCCACGAAACTCTTCCTGTCTCAATAGCGGGCTGCGTCGGTGAAGACCGCCTCCTTGTTTTCTTACGTATTTTCCCACCCTTTTGTGTAAAATGAGTAATAATGTATTTTTGGACCTGCTCCACCAGCCTATCAGTCTAAATCTTTTTAATAATAACCTTTGGTGAGTTTTTTGTACCTACCGTGGGCCTCAGACATGTCACGCTTGGGTATATATGGCCAAATAATGTCTCCTTGGAGAAGGCGTTTTCAGACCGGTCCGTATCGCCGTCCCCGACAGCTGTGGTTTTCGTCGCGCCTGCACATCACATCGTGCCACTCGACGAAACTTCGCCTGCGTAACAAGACAACACCAACGCCCACGGAAACAGCGGTAAACAGAGGGGCGGTTCTCTATAATTCGCGCTGACCTCCTCAAGTGTGGATAATGTTCAGCGACCGGTAATCTACTCTGCAGCCACACGTAGTTGTAATGAAAGGAAGCTCTACGGAGTCTTGACTCTTTACACTAATGCCCCTGAAAAAAAGAAATTTCTTTTTCGGGGGCTTTATACTTTACATTGCCGAGCTGCACACTTCAGCGGACGAGAACGACCAACCCAGTGCATTTCAATGTATTTCCGAACTGGCCGATACCGAAGCGAAGAAGGCCACTGGAAGACTCGGAGCCACTGCTTGGAATTCCGTTTTCAGGAGGGGACACGCCAGCTGCCTTCTCTCAAGTCTTGTACAAAAAGTGCCGAAAGAAAAAAAGAAGCGTAATTCGGAAAATTGACACAGATGACTCCTAGGTTGGACCCTATAAGATAACATTTAGGCTGCCACCGAAAATTCAGTGCAGCTGCTGCGCCAGTCTTCCGCACAGACTTGAGCAGGGGTTGGCGTTTATGCGCGGGTGCGTGCGCCTAATCCGACGCGCCGAGTCTCCGGACTCGGTGAGTTGTGCCACCTGCATGTGACTATACATAGGACATGCCCGGTGTGACTGACCTCACAGCACGAGGAAGAGCGACAGAGCGTCTGATGACCTTGCTCGACTTGGCAGCCAATTAACCTTTGTCAAGAGGACGCCATATAGGGCCGTTGGCGTGACGACCGCATATTTAGTTTTCGGGCCATCCGGGTTTTACTTGATCATTTAAAAAGAGCTGGTCTGGACACATAGGCTTTGAGCAGGCTTGCCCGTTTGTGAGTTGCATCTTACTTCTGTCATCATCCTCAGCCATCGTCGTCGCCCATCATACTCCTCTTTCTTTCTTTCTTTCTTTCTTTCTTTCTTTCTTTCTTTCTTTCTTTCTTTCTTTCTTTCTTTCTTTCTTTCTTTCTTTCTTTCTTTCTTTCTTTCTTTCTTTCTTTCTTTCTTTCTTTTTCCCCAGCGCTGTGTAGCTGGCTAATGGAATGTAGTACCTCAGATAGACCTCCCTGACACTACCTCCCCCCGCCCCCTTATTAAACAAATGTAAGAAAACCCGCCCACTACTCTTCAAGCTCCTACATGTGACAAACGCACTTTGCAAAAATAAAAAAATGAAAACAACAAAGACATTAACGTAACGTAATTAACGCAACGAAAGCACCTAATAAAAAAATAGTTCCTATCATTAAGCGCGCTCTTTCTTATTCTGCGCCTTTTCATTCAAAGCACGTGGTATATGGCGCTCGTGCACACCGCGGCAGGGCTCTGAAAGGACCTACAGCTGCAACACCTGAACGCTTTTAAATGCAGGTGTTCTGGACTGATTGCTGGTACGTTCTATACGGCGTTTCCATTCTGTCGGACGAGCGCTCTCAGAGTTTTATAACCTCGACAGGAAATGAACGGCTCCGTTAAAGAAAAAAATATGTATAAAAGAGCAACAACAAAAGCGAGCGAAAGTTAACCGGAGCCTCCGAGTGCCGCGTGCTTCGAGCCCCCCCCGACGCGGCGGCACATATCGAACGGTTGTCAGGCACGCATTCGGCTGACGTCCAAGGGCGCCTCGCAATCGATGCGCACTCTGCGTCGTACGAGGGCAGCTGGAGTTTCCGTCCCACACCGCGCTGTCCGAACGACGAGCGCCACAGCCGTCGGGTTCACGGACCGCGTCGCACGGATCACTCTCCAAGCCGAGGTAGCAGCACGCTCTGTATAGCAGCAGTTAGCAACAACACTACACGCGCGCATCGGCGGCAGCAGCGGCAGGCTATACAGCGGCGTCGGACGCTTCGGCGCCAACCGTTACGTGACATCCTTGTCCAAGAAGGACATCGACGACGTGCGTCGCAGACCAAGAACTCGCCGTTGCAAACGTCGTCTTCTCCTTCGTCGAATCGCGCAGTTCCCTTTTGAGCCGAGGTGTCAAAAGCAGCAGCAGCAGCGACAGCGACTGTAGCATCTGATGCTCCTTTGGGAACGGAAGCTCGCCTCGTTGGTCGCCCAAGAAGAAGACGACACAGAGGTGCGCCAGGACTCTCGAGGCCACAAGACAAGACAAGACAAGTCGTCGTCTTCGTCCGAGCGTGCGCCCTTCCGAACGACATGGACAGCGTTGATCAGTGCTGGTGAACGTCGTCGTTTTGTGCCCGTTCTCTCGCCGCATGCCTTTGCCCGTTATCGGTTTAGCTTGTGGCAGCAATACCTGCCTCGGGAACCTGCCCACCGCGAGTGTGATTTGAGACGCTGCGATCAGCTGTCGCGCGTGGTCGCTGCCGATCGTTGACGTAGTTCCGAGCCCACATGGGAAACTTACGGACGTCTCGGCAAACCTGTCGCCGCTCTAGCGCTCTCCCGGTGGAATCGTCGGAAAAGAGAAAGTGGCACTGCACAGGGTAGGCGACATTCGCGACGTTCCTTTAAGAGGCAATCTCCGATCGATCAGTTGTAGATTCCTCGTGATAATGTATGCCGACCTTAAGCCCCAGTCGAAACCCTGATGTTAAAAACCCTACGCCAAGGCCGCCTATTGTGCGGTGTGAGACGATTTACCTTCCCTCACATATGGTTTGTGTCGAAATAATCTAGCGATATCTGGTATAACTAACGGCATCTTCGGCTTGCTGTTGTCGGCTGTGCAGCACGATGATATCGCTCCAATAACCGGCCGCTGTAGTCGCATTTCGATGTGGCCAAGGCATACGGAGGCGTCCGCCTTGTGCCCAGTATAAAACGTTGAGGAACCGCAAATGTTGATTCGTTGTAGCCCTTCAGTATACGGCGTCGGTCATATAGTCAAGATTATTTACAACCGTAAAGTTTCATCTACCTAACTTGCTAAGTTGATTCTTCTGTATTACGTTTCGTTAAGCACGTACGGGAAAATGCGTCTGCTCTGTGAATTTAAATTTTGTAATTTAGTTACCCGAAGCACCAACTTAGGCGTTTCAAAATAACCTGCCAAATTGCGTCATTTACCCTGTAAAAAGTGCAATTATATAACCTAAAGCACTTCAAAGCACTCGTACAGACTGCCGTGTCACTGATCTATTTTCCGTAACACGTACCATAAGTATGTAGCATAAAAGGAAGGAACCGAAGCGTCGAACAATGAGGCTGACATTTCAATGCCGTCTTTGACCCGTGCAAAGCGCGGCTGCTGGTATTTCAGTTTTAGGAAGGCAACGGGTGGGGGAGCACGATAGGGGGTCCCTCGATTTGCGGACGATGCATATTGGTTGCACTGTTCTTGGACGTCCCTCCTGGCTGAAGGTGCAAACAGTACTCAATTGCTATGCTAAACTGGCGGGAAGAACGCATTCTGTACCGTGGTTCAATCATTCGCAATTTTTGTCGGTTCTGTAACGTCAGTATCTTTTTTTCTTTCGTTTTTGTTTTGTCAGAGCAGATGAAATCCTCTGCCGGGTAGTGTACGCTGGACCACTGATGTCTGTAGTAAGGTGCCGTTGAGTAGTGTCACGTGACGTCATGGTCGCCACACTCGAAAACTTTAGCGGTATGTGGTAAGTGCCGCTGTTAAACGCACCTGCCACACCGTCAGCGAGGGCGATTCTATAGTGAATTGTTACTCACTTCTCCGAATTTATTATTTCAGAAAGTCAGGGTTACCGTTTGGGCCTACCTCTAGACAGTAATGTTTGCTGTCCTACTGCGAGAAGTGACTTCCGTTTGCCGTTGCAACTATATACTTTTTTTTTTACAGCTTGTTAGCGACATAGATAGAAAATGAGGTACCGTTCATTCGTGCGTATTTTTTTTATTATTAGACTTTGTTTGTAGAGTGCTCCTCATTCTCAACTATTTCTTTTTTTCTTCTTTGTGCAGGAGAACCCGGTCTCTGAATGCGCCAAGCCCAGTGTACCAGTTCGGACCATGCGGTCGCATCCTCAAGAACTCAGCCATGGTCATGTGAGTGACGTCACCGCTAACTCGGCCACTCTCGTCACGCCTTCGCTACCTCATCCTTCCTGGATCCTTTCGTATGCGCAGTTAAATTAGTCCTCGCGATCACCGTAGAATTATTGCACAAATCGCGCGGAATCGTAACGTGCGAGCTTTCCGCTAAAGTATAGTGCGAAATGCGTATGGAAATTTAGTTTTAACATGACGCTGACGTGCTAGCGTGGCCAAAAAGCTTCAAAAAGTTCAATGCCAGCAACACTAATGACGTCGTCCGGTCAACCAGCTGGTCACAGCGCGCAACCACACAACCACAGCGCGCAGGAACTTTGTTGTATTGTACGCCTCTTCGGGAGGAGAATGCGCAACTACCTTCGTGATTATTGTATCGCCGCTCAACGCGTCTACGCGAAATAACATAAGTCGGTCGTTTCGATAAAAGTTCAGCGTATTTTTGGTTAAAAATACCGTCACGCGATGTCGCCATCGGCGCTGCAGGTGTCGTCTGCTCTCCGCTAGCGCGTTTGCCGTTATGCTAACGTTCTCAATTAGAGACGTTCATCACGTCCGTGAATTTATCGCGGTTCGCGTAATAGCCGATGCACTGGAAACTACTACGGCAGCAGTGGATGGATGGATATTATGAGCGTAACCGTTGAAAAGGGCTTGTGACGGATGCCACCAAGCTCGTCAACTTTATTTTTTTCTTGCGCGCCTGTTTCCTACGTTTAGGACCCACAGTTCGTCTTAAAAAATAGTTCAACCTGAAAAATATCCGTTGCCTTAAACTCGATTTCTTGCTTCCTTCTTTCGTATTACCAGCACTCCTGTGGTCTTTTACTATTTTCCTCCTCAGGTTCACTAAGCTTCCTTTACCATCCCCAAATCGCATTTCATCTGGCAAGGTTACTTACTTCCTCACTCGACCTCTGCATCTTGGCTACACCGCTATTAGTGCCATATTGTTGTGCTTTATATAGCTGCAGTGCCTCAGAAACGTTTTCGTGTCGAGTCTTTGTTCTGGCAGAAGCAGTGCGAAAAGCGTTGTGAGCTGATGAATATTGCACCCAACAGATTTAACCTGCAGACGCGTAGAGCGTCGTAATTGCAATTATAATTGAGTGGTCTATAGTTGACGTCATCGACACACGATAGCTGCACCAGCGCAGCTGTATATATGTTTATCGGTTATTCCAGTTATTCTTAAACCGGGATACTGTTATGGAAGGTGAAAATACTCTAAAATATTGAAGTGCGTATATAGTCGCAGTGGAGATAGGCGTTTCGTTTTTGACAGATGTCACACAGAACCGCAGACACGCTCGCGCTCAACTAACGCCGTGCTTCTTCGAACCCAATTATGCCGCACTGTCGTATAGCGCTGACCTGCGTGCTCTGTCAAACTGCAGCGAGAGAGGCGGAAACGGCGCACAGCAAAAAAACCACTCACTCGCAAAAACCAACTTGTTCGTTTGGCGATGTTCCAGAGTTTTCCTTGTAATGAAGTAGTAAACAGGTAGGTCATCATAACGCCTGCGTACAGCATCCTTCCCACTTCCTCGCGTTAACTACTTATAGTCGCCCTTCGAAGTAGGTACCCCGGGGAAAAAAAAGAAAAAGCTTCAAGCCCAAGAGTCTCGCTTCCAAGAACTTTCTCTCGGGGATTTCTAGTTTCGACTTTACTGATTTTACGCACAAAGCCCAGCTATATAATGCGCACGCTTTATGTGAATTGGCACTTAGTTTCGAGTCTATGCCGCACATATATGATAGGCCCCTGTGTTGTGCTTTTCAGATTTAGAGAAGTAAAGCTTATGATATTACGCGACACTCTTTGGACATCCCGTCAAGATTACTCAGTTTGCTATACAACGATGACAGAGAGAGTCATTATATGTAGTTCGTGAACGATGTAAGACACCGCTTAGGTTAAGTTGCGTTTGGCTAAGCTGAGCTAGGGTGAGATAAGTTGGGTTACAAGTACAGAGGCTTATCACAGATCCGCGGTGGAAGCCGAGCCTTGGAAGCAGATTCCTCTGAAAGGTGGCGTACCTTGAAGGCTATGCGAACACGGTAAGGATGACACGGCGCTTGTCGGAAACCGGGGCAGAAATTACGTTCTCGTTCACCAGCGACTGTACTCTGCTTCAGCATCAATGTGCGATTCAACGTAGCCCTACGAGGGCTGCTAAGACGTCACTACCTGCTTCACGTGCACTGCGTATTACGCAATAGTATCGACGCCGAAGCACGAAACTATAGTTCCGTGTTTCGACGTCGGTTGTAGCGCAGATACGTAGGTTGACTGCACTCAAACACTTCATAAATGTCTGTTTGTTTTGTAAGGTCCTAAATAACTGACTGCAATGCATTCCTTTTCCTTGTGTTAAAAGTGACAGTGGCGTGCAACGGGTGCGTATTGGTACGTCCCGGGCACGTAGGCTTCCGCTGATTGGCTCCTGCGTCCGCTAGCTTTCGCTGCAGCGCAAAGAGATTGTGAAATGGAGTTAGTCGGCGGTGCAGCTGTCGACTCCCGTTCTTGTTTCCCATTGGCTGATTGCCTGTATAACCGAAGCTCCGAGGTGTGGCGCCTAATTAGCCCTCGTTCTCCGTGCCCTGCTGTCCAGGACCATACAGGACCCCGCGGGCCAGCGGCTGACGTGGCACAAGCCGCCGCTGTCTGTGCTCGTCATCAAGAAGCCCATGGACGCCACCGTCGTCAAGCCCTTCAACGAGCTCGTCGAGTGGCTCATCTGGGTAAGGCACAACGGGCAATTCTATTCGCGCAGCTATGAACTGCAGTGTACGGACGATATATATCGTGCCCACGTTCAGTTTTCCATGATGCACGCCGCCTTGTCCAGTTGCGCTGCTGAGCTCGAGGTCACGGGTTCGATTCCGGCCGCGACGGTTGTATCTTCATGGGGACGCAATACCAAAAAAAAGATAAAGGTTTTGGCTGTATAACGATCTTGCGATTACTTTCCACGGTAATGCGTTTAGATATGAATCAACACAGTGACGCAATTGTATTGCCACCGTCTAAACGGCTTATGTGTGAGGCGCGTACTGCAGCGGGACTCCTCTTTCGCGCTTCTCTGACAGCACTCGGCGCCATCTGGCAGAGACGCCGCGAAGCCTGTGCGTGGCCTCCGAAATGCACTGCGCGCCGGTGCGAACGAACGCTGAGAAACGTGTGATGCGGCGACCGGGCTCCTTTCTCGAGCTTTCTTTTTTTTTCTGGACGCGCCGCGACATCTGGTGGTGCTGCCGAGAAGTCTTCGCGTGGCCTCCGAGACCAGAAGCGTGGCGCGCCGGTGCCTGCGAACGCCGAGAATTGTTCGCTCGCTTGCCGCACACCCGGCGACACACACTGAGTGACCCAAGCTGTCGAGAGGTTCGTTGAAGAGCGGCACGTGCCCAGTGCATCTGTGACGCGGCCTGCTGATGCGTCCGGTTGCTGACCTTGAGGAACACTTGTGACATGGCTTTGATTGCGCCCAGCGAAGGAAAAAGTTAACGAGCCTTTTTCGTCATTGTAGAGCGGCACATTCCCGTCGGCACGTACCTAGATTGCGCAAGCTGGCGTCAAAGACGTTCATTGAAAGACCGGCACGCACCTTCCACGTGCGCAGGACCCAAGGAGGCATCAAAGAGGTTCACAAAGAGGTTCACGACGGCGTGACCACGCCTATAGCGTCCCTGTAATTGCTGTCGCAATGAAACACTCAAGGGGGCCATCTGAAGCAAAGCGCGTGCCACTCGTAACTCATAATTCATAACTCATAACATAACTCATAACTCATAACTGAGCTCATATAGCTCGTAACTGAAGTTGCTCACCCGAACACCACCACGGCACGCCGGCTCACACGTCCGCTGACGTGTGATGGCATCTTAAACTGGCTACGAATAAACTTTTTTTTGCGGGCGACTTTTTCTGACAGAAAATTATGATGATTAAAATATGATGATGATACGCGCTGCCATCGCCACATAATTTCAACAAAGTGCGCTAAAAAATTACGATGTCGAAAATGTTGTGCCAGTACTTCTTTAAGATGAGGACTTCGCACTGCTCAAGCACGTTCAATATTCTCTCAGTATTCTCTTTGAACAACAGCACAATAAAGCCGGATACTGGTCTAGATGCTAAATATAGTGTCGCCATCGTACGTGCTTGAATGTTCAAATAAAAAGGAAAGAAAGAAGGAAAGAAAGAAAGAAAGAAAGAAAGAAAGAAAGAAAGAAAGAAAGAAAGAAAGAAAGAAAGAAAGAAAGAAAGAAAGAAAGAAAGAAAGAAAGAAAGAAAGAAAGAAACTAAACGGAGGAAGAGCTATTGCGCGGGGAAATCGATTTGTAGTCCTTGTCGCACGTACTGTACATGTGGCCTCCCGCACGAGGTGAGGTTGCAAAAAGAGTTGTTACCACCGGTTCTCGAGAACCCGCTGCATTTCTCGCGAACTTGCAGAAGCGCCGCGAGATTGACGCCGTTAGCCGTCATTACGATGTACTGCTGGACCAAATTTACGAGAAAATGAATCGGGAAAGCTAGCGGAATATAACGCGTACAACTGCAATCTTTGTCCCTGTTTCGAGAGACCGCCGCTAGCAACGTCACCGTGTGGAACTTGGCTCGGTGTTTGGTAGAGGCCTGCAACGCAAAGATTTCCCATAAATGTTTCTAGATTCCTCTTTTTCTTTTGTACATAACATGCGTTTGAAGATGTGTTGAGCCATAAATTTTATGCCTACTGCCGGGCAACGTTATGACAATCATCCCTGTTTACTGTTCACATCTACTCTCTGTCTTTCTTTTTATTCTTTTTTTGTATCTGCGTGACCGTATTGTAATTCGTTTTGTGCCTTAGGCTGTATTTCACATTATAGTTACGCAATTGTATTCGTACATTTCTTTCATATATTAATCTGCTGCTGTCGTAGAGGACCCCCGGGCACATTCAAGTTGCTTGTAACAGGCTTTTCTCTGGGTGACCCCCAACAATTTCGTTGGAGATGATGCAAATTCTGAATCGGAATCTGAAGATTTGACGCCAGGCGAGAGCATGAATTTTGGCTTTCTATCGGGCCGTCCCCACTTACAATGCACTTGAGACGCGCGAGCGCCGTCGTTTAGGCTAATTTACTGTTAGTTAAATTTCCCAATATATAAACTACACGTTAAGTTCTCCTCAGCGTTGTTATTGGAATTTACACTTGGGTTCTGGAATATTTTCTTTTTTATTATTTGCAAGTATTAGCCCGTCATACTTAAGAACAATCGTCAAAAGGCAACCAGCGTTGGGATCGAGGCTTGCTTGTTGGTCAGCAAACTCCCTTTGAAAAAAGGCAAGTTCAGAAGCCAAGGGGCAGCGCAAGCGGCCCGATATAGACTACTGTGTGTAGATTAGGTTTCGTTAAGTGAGGTTGTAGGAGTTACTTTTATACGCCTTCGCCCGTTGCAGCATGTCTTTGTCGCGCCCTTTGTGCACTGACGTTGCTTGCACGGAATGTCACTCGCAACGCTACATTCACTGTGTCCACTCGGATGCTTCTGTTCTCTGTCATGGCAGGTCAAAAACATGGTTGTTTTCGTTGAAGACGCCATCTTGGAGGACCCCTTCCTGAAGAACAACAAGGCCTTCCTGGAGGTCAAGGACAAGCTCTGCACCTTCAACGAAGGTACCGCCCATGTCGCCAAGCGACATCATATAGGAAGAAAAGCAACAAAAAAGAAAAAAAAAACGTAATGATAGAGCGACTGAAAATTAATGGACAAGACTAAAAAGACGTGCTAGAGCTTTCACATAGTCACTCGAACGAGAAGATTCGAAACCGAAATGCTCAATTTATTGTTAGTAATTAACCGCACGAAGCCCTGCAGACAATGAAGCCTCGGAAAGCACAGGGGAAATAAACTGTTGTTTTTAACCGAAATCTAGAAATAACAAGCAACAGGATAATTAAAGTGGACGAAATAACAACCTGCCGCCGGAGAGGGATGAATTCACACCGCCCGCATTGCGCGTGCGGTGCTATTTATCGATCTATCTATCTACAACGCGGCTGCTATCCTCTCGTTTGCTTTCTTGGGTATATGTGGATGTGTACGAGACCTGGAGGCGGGACTGTTAATCAGCGCCACTCAAGGCCCTGGTGGCGGATGGAACAACCTTTTCACGCATTACTAAAAAAAAAAAATCACACGCCTGAGCGGCTCACACGCAGCACATTTACAGCGTAAGCTGGAGGAGCGGCCTTCCATAGCGGCTCCATTTTCGGCACTACGCACTAGAGCGTATTCTGTGGAGGACGTCCTCTATATATGGGACGTTTGTGGGGAACTACGGAGCGGTATCTTAACTTCGTCCTCCTGCTGATTTATTCTTTTAACATCGCCAATTATTTCAGCTTTTACGCCACTGCCGCTGTCGTGGTAAAATAGTCATTCCTACAGGATGGGGATAATTGAGTCGGCTTGAAGTATGCGGGAAGAAAAAAGAAAGAACATCCAAAATATTGTGAAAACGCTCAGTGAGTTTTCCTGAGAAGTACGAACCAACACGCGGTCTCCGTGCCACAACGACAATATGCCGCGTTATAATTGTAGCTGAGCACTAAAGATTGACATAGAGCTATCTAACTTGTTCGCGTATTCTGCTACCGAATTAGTTTATGAGCACCCGACGTTGCATGTAAATATTACTTCAGCGACGCGTACCGAGAAACCGATTCCATTTGATGCTGCGTACAGTGGAATTGCGCTGACTCGGGTGCTAAACGGCTGCAACAAACAGCTGATGCAACAGCCTGTACTGATCAGAAAGTACACATTCCCCGTAGCTGGCTAGTTGCCACCGAAATATCTATGAAAAAATCGAACGAATTTGGCTAGGAAGAAAGAAAGATTGACGACTCACACCTATAGCGGTAAAGTTTAGCATGACTGAATGAGTCTTTATTTCCCATTTGACAGCGGAGGAGGGTATGCAAGAAAGCATAGGTGAGATTGGAGATGCCCATCTTTACATTTATGTGCACCTACAAATTAGAAGTTTCTTACTACCATTGACACAACATTCAAAAAGTAACGAAAACATTCAAAGTCTTTCTTCAGGTATAGAGGCCACTAGGCGGAAACGTGCTGTGAACAATGAAGAGCTATTTCAGAAGAGCTAGCCGATGTTCTGATTGAGGAAACCGACCTGTGTCGAAAGGTGGCCCGCCGGAATGACGCACTTTGCCTGGATCATCCTTCTTTCTTCTTATTCGAAGTACAATTGTGCAGTAATGTATGTATAGCAGTTACCGCACATGAAGGGGGAAATGTTCTCCTCCGCAAATTGTAACGTGAAAAAAAAAAAAAAGATATAGCGCAGGAACCGTCATTTCTAGCGATTCAGTTTCCATTCGCTTCGCCCCTGTCTGTTCGCTTGCACGCCGCTGTCACCCTTGTCAATCAACCACTGGGTGCGACGGATAAAGAGTCTGACTGGCAAGCGAAATGTACAGTGCTGCATGTACAATGCCCCCCCCCCTCTCCTCCCCCCCCCCCCCCCCCCCGTGCTTTGCGCCTGCAGCATCGGCCAGAAGACTGCGTATACGTAAACGGACCCCGCGTTTGTTGTCTTTTCCGTCAGGCAGAGATGACCTCACAGACCGGATCGACTTCATCATCTGTCTCGGCGGAGACGGCACGCTGCTGTACGCTTCTTCGCTTTTTCAGGTGGGTTTGCTCTGAGAAACTATTGGCCGTGACCAGGACGCCACTCCTTTCCATTACTGCACACTGGCTGCACCTGTAGCCGAAACAAAGAAAGATATATGCGCAGAATCGCTGCGAATTTAACTCTTATATATAGGAGCAGCAATGTATTTTAACGGTGCATGCAGTATAGTAGCAGCTGAGATTATCACCCGTACAGCCTAACAGTGTGACGTTGGATACGGGCACGTCTTGTCTCCTCGGTATAGCTGCGTGCATTGAAGGCGGAGCCGCGAATCTGTAGAGCACCGGCTTTTGGGCTAGCAGATCATGGTCAAGCGCGCACGAACAAGGACAGAGTGAGGAGTAGACAACACAAGTGCTTGTGTTGTCTACGCCTCGCTTTGTACTTGTTTGTGCGTGGTTGACCGCGATCTGTTATGCGAATCCGGGAACGTAATCAAAAAAAGAAAGAAAAAAAAACGTTCTTACGCTGCAGAATTGTTCGTAAGAGAAGATGCCAGCCAATCGTGTTGGTGGACATATTAACGGAGGTGGTCGGCCAATCGCTTACGAACGAAACGTTTTGTGAATTCGGCCCGTGGTTGGTTCGTTCGAGGTATAGAAGAAATGGTTCACTCGTCGGATGCGCATCCGTGCAACATTTGTGAAAGGGGCTCCGCAAGCACCTGACCACAGCACTCGCCAAATTTGCATGCCTAATACGGTAACCTTCAATAGAACCGCACCATTTAACGTTGTGGTGGATCTAGAAATCGCAAGTTAAAAGCAATTCACTTGCTTTGGTCGTGGAACACTGAAATGATTGGTAAAAGCATGATAACTTCAAGAGACACCCTTGTGACTTTTGTTTTGAAGAAATGAAAATGCTGTCCATTATAAAGGTCACCGCGGTTAAAGTGCTCGAAAGACTCACTTGAAAGAAACACGCTACAGGGGAACTTTACATTACTTGCATAATTTGTCGGAGGGAGCCAATTCATCACGCTATAAGCTAAGTGTGTCGAATCCCAATTGCAAGGAATGCATACATTGCTGAGGCAACGAGTGCCTCTCGGCTGAATCAAACATTCTGTTAGGAATTACGACCACACAACACTGAGTTAAAGTAGCGCAAGTACGCTCGTTACATGAACGCCTACTTTGTGCAGGAGGGTCAGGATCATTTACCCCACCACGTATCAACAGTTAGAAAACCACACAAAACCTTATTCAACAGGAAAGCTGATTAACAAGCACCATGCAGCTATGGATGGTTTAGACTCCCCCGACTGATTAAGTACCTGAATGCCATTTTTTTCTTTTTTTCTTCTTTTTTTTTTGGCGTCGACAGCAAAGCGTGCCCCCCGTGATGGCTTTCCACATGGGCTCCCTGGGATTCCTCACTCCGTTCGACTTTGACCACTTCCAGGACAAGGTCAACAACGTTCTCGAAGGTATGGCCTCGGCATCCGCCTTGGAGACCAGCGCGTCACCATTTCACTGCGAACCACCTGCCGTTCACTTGCGTTACCGTGCGTGTGTTCGAGGAGGGAAGTGAAATTGAAGAGAAATGACTGCGCTGTAGACATTACCAGCGTCAACTTCATTGCATCTCTAAAGACAGTTACCAACTCCCAACGAATAACAGGTTTCGTCTTGCATTTGGAATACGTGGCGCTCTGTTGTTTAATCCGTTAATTGGTGACGATGATATTGGTGTTTTGTGACGCAAGGGCCCCAAAACGAAAGGTGTCAGAGTGGGCAGAGAGCGCCAGAATGCATTAATTAATGCAACCAGTAGAATTACTTGTTTCATTACGAGCTTGTGTCACCATTACGTGGGTCGACTGTTCTGAAAGTAATCCAGAGGAAGTCCTTTACTTTTTGCTCCTTTATATTATAGAAATTTCGAACGATTTTTTCCGAAACACCCTGTTACATCGCGCACTGAATAGCGCTTCTTTTCCCCCGCGCAGGGCATGCTGCACTCACGCTACGGAGCAGACTAAAATGCAGCATATACCGCAGTGAGAGCGATCCCAACGACAATAATCTCAACTGCAACTCATCCTGCCTAGTAAGTATACCAGCATTCATTCATTCATTCATTCATTCATTCATTCATTCATTCATTCATTCATTCATTCATTCATTCATTCATTCATTCATTCATTCGTGTTTCTCGCTGAATTTATAGGCCAACCGCGACAATATATTGGACTAATGAGAACTTTCTTATGTGTTTCATACGTATTTAAGTATTTTACCTCTATTTGAATAACTTTACCTCGGAATTGGCCCCGACGTGCAGCTTTCTCTGGAACTTCCCCTGTTACTTATTTCACCTCTAACTGAAACTTGATTATTAACAAATTATAGTCGCATTGAAAGCAGTCAGTGTCAGCTTTTTACTTACAATATGAATTAATTATCGCAGAAATTCAGACACACTACTCACCAGCAATGCAAGTGATAAAAAACGTGTTAAATGAGAACTTAACTATAGTAAAGCTATATATCAATTTATAACGTCCTCTTCTCATATGAGTTAACTTTTTCACTTCTTGCTTGTTAAATTCTCTTGATACTTCTGCACTCTTCTTTTCTTTTCTTTTTCTTTAGAAACGACTCTCCGGGCCTTGTCAACAGCAAGTACGTTCTTGAGCTTTAACTATGATACACTATAAATACCGTAAAAGCCCCGGTATAAGACGAGCTTGCATGTAATACGAAGCGACTTTTCTTATTGGGGAAGGGGGGGGGGGAGGAAAGAATTGCGAGAATGAAAAAAAAGGAAAGAAAGAACTAGTCCAAGTATTATATGATAAAAAAACAAACCTCTAGAAGCTTTTTCGGCCGGAATACAATACGATGTGTGAATATGCGTAATGCATAATGTGTGTGAATGTGTGAGCGCGCGCTCGCGCGCATTATGCTTCAAAACTTCGGTCGTTAAGAAAGAAATATTAGACAAACCTCTGTGCGTCTTGTTAACCAGTTTAATGAAGGCAGAATTCTAGCTTATTGTCGCTGTTTTCATTTATTGCCGCTCTTGCTATCTTACATTGGGAAAGCATCTTATCTCTTGGTTACTTGTACTTTGCTGGAAACTCGGACAAAATGTCAAGGTTGTGGTCGAAAACACTACATATTTAGCCAGCGTCGCTAAGTCATGATAAGGATGACTTTGTCAGAATGGCGTCTTTTTCATGTTTGGTTTTTTCTATTGTTCGTTATTTGTTCTCTTTAATTCGATGGTAAATCAACCCGTCTATTTTTCGCCTTTTACTTCTTTACTGTACACTCTTAACATCGGCTTAACGTTACTTTCAGCACGGCATAAAATTCAGCGACCGTATCTTTTTATTGAAGCAACAAAAGCAATAAATGTCTTGTACAATAGCGCCTAGATCTGCCGTCTTCCGTTCGATAATTATCATCATCTATACGTGCACAGCAGGCATGTAGTGTATGACGTTTCCTTCTTTTAATAATTAATTGCACCTACGTTATTTGGTTGCAACCATTTTTCCCCTACTGATCAGCCACCACTCGCCCGAAATTTCGTTGTTCGCAGTAGTCTTATGTAGCACTTTCATTGTACGGTAGCGAATTATTTTTTTGTAGTTCTGCATGCTTTTCAAAACCTCGGTAATATGTACTTGTAAGTCTTTCACCATTTATTTCATATTTATTCGGGGATATCATAATTTGTTGCACTGTTGTACATTTCATGATTACTATCATGCTTTTGTAATCCATTAATCCACTGCCTTCTGCCGCGGCTTATCGCGTAAGCTTGCCAAATGAAATGCTTATATATATATATATATATATATATATATATATATATATATATATATATATATATATATATATATATATGTAGTGTGTTGTGTGTGTGCGTATATATATATATATATATATATATATATATATATATATATATATATATATATATATATATATATATATATATATATATATATATATATATATATATACGCACACACACACACACACACAACACACTTCGCCACAGATCATCCCGCGCTCTTAGCTGATCCCACTGCCTTTGCACTTGCAGTACATGTGCAGTAAGGCAAAGCTGAAACGCTTATCCTTTATTACGTACCTAACGAAGCTGGAATGCATCAACTGGGCTATCAACGAACGCGAGCTTAGGAATGGCAGTGAGTAGTCTGTAGTTGGTAAACTGAGTTTGCGTGTGTTCCCTCGAGTCTAGTATCGGGAAACGAGGACGGAATGCGGTGACAAAGAAGCGCTGAATTAACGTTATAAGTACTGTTCGCGTTCCTGGCCAGCCGTGTAAACTGCTCTTCTAGCCTTATTACTTATAGCGCGCACTAAAAACACGGGCGACGAATGGAGATGTACGAATAATGGAGGTGTACCGACTCGCCCAGCTAGCTACTGTACTACTGCTTTTGTAACCGGCAGTGAAAAACAGAAGCCTTGCTTGCCATCCTTATGTACAGTGTTTCGTGCATCGCTTGTTCAACTCACTTAAGTAGCTGCAAAGCAAGAGATCGCCATTGCAATAAGCAATCGCTGACCGGTTATCGATGTCCGGCACACCGCTGGGCTGGCGGGAGTGACAACTTTCTTGCAGCGACAGAGAATTGGGCAAGTTGGTGTATGTCCATGGTTGCAACACTATTTGCAGATTGCTTGCCTTGTCATTCTTCTTTCTTTTTTTGAGGGGGCGGAGGGGTGGGGAGGGGAGTGTTGGTTGGTTTGTTCTTCCCGCCTAAAGCGTGTGGCATCTTCGAAGTTTTACATTTTTAGCTTAACGGTTGTGTTTTTACAGCGATTCGTTGTGCTTGCTGAGAGGGTTAAGGCCACGTGACAGTTATCCTTTATACGTATATATTGTTCGTTTTTCTGCAATAACATTTAGTTCATATATAGTCAGCGCCGTTCTGTGTCCCCTGCTTTTCTTCAACCTTGTCTTTAATCGCGCTGTTACTGCCATGAACGTCTCTAGTAGTTGCATATTTCAAGCATGCTCGGATCAAAGCACTCGGGCCAAGTAACCATAGAATTCGTTGCACCTGCGCAGGTTCTCAACGAGGTCGTCGTGGACCGGGGTCCGTCGCCCTACCTGTCCAACATCGACCTCTACCTGGACGGCAAACTCATCACCACTGTCCAGGGAGATGGTCAGTGTATATTGATGACCGTACCACGTGACATCGGTCACGTGTGTGATCATAGAATAGCGGCTTCGTTTGTTTAACACGGGTCCCATGAGCAAGGATGCCCAGAGAAAGGCAGATAAGCTAATTTTAGAAAAGAAAACGGGAGGGTAGGTAGGGGGGGGGGGGGGACAAGGTACTATCACTGCATCACAACGCAAAAAGCTCCAACAAATCAACACTCGGAATTTCACAGCAGAGCTGCTACAGGCTCTCCAGACTTGTATATGTGCTTTGTTGATGAAAGATATGAAATGGTTGGATGTATTCTACGTTGCCTCCTACCAGGTGTGCAATTTGCTGTGGTGCTTAATCCGTAAACACACGTCTATTACGTGGTTTTGTTTGCTTATGGTAGATTAGATTATGGGGTTTTACGTGCCAAAACCACTTTCTGATTATGAGGCACGCCGTAGTGGAGGACTCCGGAAATTTCGACCACCTGGGGTTCTTTAACGTGCACCTAAATCTAAGTACACGGGTGTTTTCGCATTTCGCCCCCATCGAAATGCGGCCGCCATGGCCGGAATTCGATCCCGCGACCTCGTGCTCAGCAGCCTAACACCACTGAGCAACCGCGGCGGGTTTGCTTATGGTAGTGCGTATGTTCTACATAGGCAGTCCATGTACCAATCTGGTGGCTGGCCGTCGGCAATGGATCCAGCTATTTTTGCGCCAATATTAACACTGGACCTACCGATCGATTGATTGATTGATTGATTACTGACCGACTACGGGTAATTAATCGAGGGGTAACTTTCTCACCGACTAATTGATTGATTGATTGATTGATTGTTTGATTGATTGATTTATCACTGACCAACTACGGGTAACTAGTCGAGGGGTAAATTTGTCACCGATTGATTGATTGATTGATTGATTGATTGATTGATTGATTGATTGATTGATTGATTGATTGATTGATTGATTGCACATAACCGGCTGATTGATTGCTGACTTACTGTAGTCGGTTGATTGATTGAGGCTCACTGACTCGTGGGTTCACCGATTGTCCCCTCCGACCCGCGCAGGTCTGATCGTGTCCACGCCCACGGGTTCAACGGCGTACGCGGTGGCGGCGGGCGCCTCCATGATCCACCCCAGCGTGCCGGCCATCATGGTGACGCCCATCTGCCCGCACTCTCTCTCCTTCCGCTCCATCGTCGTGCCGGCCGGCGTGGAGCTCAAGGTGCGGGACACACGCGGGCCCACCGCTCGACGCCTGTACCCCGTTGCGCGATAACGGCACGGTCGTTTCAGTCTGTCGTGGACAGTTTTGTGGTGTCCGTAAACGCGTGTCAGTTCGCGGGATTCCGGAACACAGGGGACGTCCGTGCACGGCAGTGGCACAGCGCTATGTAGCACGCCGAGTCGAAAAACTACTGTAGCGCCGTACTGTGACGCTTTCATCAACCACTACGCCTGAGAAGCTCGTTGTTGCGCTGTTATTCTTGCAGTTAGGAGGAGAAAGAAAGCAAAAATGACGCCACTAATGTATTAATGATTACTGCTGCCCGCGCCTTTGCACAATGACGCTGGCAGAACGTGGTTTTAGCTCTGTGTGCTCTGGCAGACGTCAGGCCGTGAGTGTTGCGGTATTCTGCAAACTCACCGCGTGCCGGTGACCGTCGCGGCTGTTTCTCGCACCAAGCGCTGCAGGTGTACAGACTGTGCCCCCCCTGATCCTTCTTTTCCCGCACCCCTTTCTGCGCAGATAATGGTATCGCCCGAAGCCCGAAGTTCGGTATGGGCCTCCTTCGACGGTCGTCTGCGTCAGGAGCTTCAACATGGAGAAAGGCGAGTTCACTTACTTAGGCTTGCGAAGCTCACGTGACTATAGAAGCGCATTGAAATCATGGTGAAGGTAATTCATTTGTTAGAGAGTACGCTAATGGGCCTTTGGTAGCTCGCCGAGGCTGCTTCTGTAAAGGCTTATCCGCGAGCATGGCTATAGGAAGAAGAACAGCAAATATAGCTGATCGGTGCTGCCACCTTACATGACATGTTATGGCTAAACCGCAAACACCCAACGACAAAATTAAAGAATGTAGCACCGCAGCGTGCTTTAATTGACACTTTGTCGTTTGTATATTTGTGTTTCAGTCATAACGCAGTACCAACGGACCCACTGGCCCAGTTCTGTACGATTTAAGCGACAGTTTGTTACATGCTTGGGTATCAGTTTAGGTTTCTGCGTGCTACTTATTCAGTTTGTTTTCGAAAAATCGCAGCTTTGCGAACCACGATATCTTCCTGCACAGCTTTCGACATTTCGTGCGGATGGTCTTGCCGATTGCATGTTTCAATTGGGTTGTCGTCCCGCTGCTCATACTTCTTTTCTCTCTCTCGGCGTAACGTGCAAGTTCATTTGGACAAAAAAGAAGGGCACGACGTTATTGCAATCAGTGCACCTTGTTCTTGTAACGCAACTCCACCATATGTGGCCTGAAAAATTCGCGCTTTGTGTAAGGCTGGGGAACGCCGTTTAATAATTTTTTTTCTACCCATATGCGTATCCTTGGACGTATACATAGAGCTGTGCGTAATAATCGCGGCAGACAGACACAGCAACATTTATTATATTTATTTTCTTCAAACGGAACTCGCTGCTAGGCGAAGTTCATTGACGGCGATAGAAATTGTCTGCCACCGTCAGACGACAAACAGACGAAATTCATTTCGTAGGCTTCATGCTGTTCAGGGATTTCTCAACATAGTCCTCCAAATGTACACTATAAAGTCCACGGAGTGTCTACGCTCAATAGTGTACCTTTACCTCTTATTGAGGAGAGGGGGAGGGGGTGGTAAGCAGAAAAGGCATCGTAGTAGAGCGCTCAGATTCACATTTGACCGACTGAACTTTACTGGTGTGCGTTAAATGCTAAGCGCTCGAATGCCTTTGCACTCTGTGTCCGTTGGTATCCATTGTTTCTGTTTACTCATCTAAGCTCTTATTTTCTTGATGTGTAACTGTTCGGATACAGATAAAAGCAAATGCGCGAGCAGTAGCTATAATCGAGGCACTGGGACGCCTCTCTGTCTATGACGCAGCCTGAAGGTGACGACGTCCATCTACCCGGTGCCTTCGATCTGCGACCAGGACCAGATATCGGACTGGTTCGACAGCCTCGCCGAGTGCCTGCACTGGAACATGCGAAAGAAGCAGCGCCAGCTCACCGAAAGCGTCGACGTCGAGACGGGCACGGACTCCAAATAACGCGCCACGTTTCCGTTAAACGCGCCCCGAGGAGAGTCCCCCCACGACGTTGCCCTTCACATCTCCCCCTCCCCCCCACTCCCTCTCGTTTTATTTTAAGCGTTATTCTTGCCGTGTTTCTGCTCTGTATACAATTTTTCATGAAGGAAGTTTGATCGCGATCGTCCCGAGTCGTTGTTTACCGTCAAAGTTGTTTTGGGTTCAGCGAAGGGAGTGTTTTAGCAGGAGGCGTTTTTTTTTAGCAACCGCGACTCCTGACCCCGGAGACGTAGCTACGTACGTGGCAGGCCACCTGCGCATGCGCAAATAAGACAGCGCCTACAACTGTGTGCTAAAGTGTTGTATTGTACAAGTGCCTTGGTGCGGCACTTAACATTGCGTCGATAAGGTAATTCGTGCCGCATTCTTGATCGATCACCTACAGGGATACCTCAACTTTTGCGTGACGTAACGTCCACCACGATAACGCGCTGCAGCGACGGGCAACCTACCGGTCTAACCAAACTATGCGATGTGAAAAGAACCGTTGATGGCAGCCGTGCCATTCGATCGTTTCGTCAGATTCGTTTCGGTTAGCTGTACGGTAACCAATCAACTCTTGCTGAAAGTGAAATGCATTTAAAACTGATCTACCGAAAGGAGGGCTCTGCGGTTGCGATATACGCGCAAATTCCGCCATCTTTGTTCTTTCAGCCGATCAACGATGGCATAGATGGCACTATACGAGCCAGAGTTGACAAGATGGCAAAATCGAGTGTCCAGAGTAGCACGCCATGGATCGTGGGATGTATTGCCCATTTCGCAGAGCTATAGAGCTTCTAAATCGTTGTATCACGTTTTAGGATTAACTGTACTGCCACTCTGTCGCTGCGGTTGTTATGTTCGCATGGTGCAATTTGCGCATTTGCGGCATGATATAGCAGGCAAGTGGTGCAGTATAGTGCGAAAGTATACAAATATACAAATCATAACTTTGAGCTAAAAGCGCTGTCTTCTGGCGTCCTTGCCCTCCGCCGGTTATATGTGCCGCTACCACTGCTGTGGTCGAACGCAAGGAGGATCGGATACCTGTTTGTGGTATATAGCACCATTGTATAAAAGGAAACACGACCGCTCCTGTTGTATTGATTCAAAGTACACAAAGGCTGTTAGGCTTCGAGAGCTTGAGCAGGCAGGCCAGGTCCTTGCTCTAGCTCACTTCTCCGTGCAGATGCCTATATGCTGGCTGTCTTGAATATATAGCTAGCGCGAGTTGAAAAGCCTGTCGATGGTCAAAGTGCTGTCTGCTCTACAGTAACATCTTATTTTTGTACTTTTATCCTCAATTGTTGAAACGTGAACACAGTCTGAGCCGTCTCTCTCGGAGCAAGAGGAACATACTTTAGTAAAACATCGTGTGACTACAATCTATAAGTTACATCGTCTTGTAGTCTTCGTCAACGTCGAATGTGAGTACTGTGCCGCCTTTCAACTGATATATGGCGATTTCGTCTCCTACACAACAACAAAAAAAGGGATACGGCTTTGTCGCATTACATTGTCCTTGGTGCGAAGCGGTCGCCCAGCCTCATGTGAAGAAACGCTTCTACTTGACTGCGAATATGCAGCTCCACGAACATCGAAACGCGAGAGACAGCACCTCGCGCTTTTTGCATCAGGAATAAAATAACTTTTAACGCATTGTCATTCATGGGGCAAAGCCGAGCTCACAGCTCTGTATGAATTTCACCGCATAGCTTTATCACAGGATGAAATCGACCGAACACAAATGCTATTGGTCCACTCAAGATTCCGTGCTTCGATAGGACTAAGATTTTGGCCCACGGGACAGCTGCATTTCATCCAGAAGATCCTGGATTACGCAGGTGCGCTGTCACATAACAAATAGACGCATTCATTGTAGGATACGAATTGCTCAGATACTCAAGCGGCAATTGCTCTTTTTGTCTTCGGTGAACTCGGCTTTGTGATGCATTTCACAGACACGAACTACAAAGGACGCTAAAGAGAAGTACAAAATTAAGTTAGATTGGTGGATTACAGTTTTCTGTGGTGCCAAATATGATAGGAAAACGGAAGTAGTGTGTCAACGGCACTTTGAAATTTGGACGATAGCATCCCCTTTATGCATATCGCACATTTCGGACAGCACCTACACAGTGCAGCTGATTCGTTTAACAACGAAAAAATATTGCGCTACGTTCAAAAGGAAAAAAAAAGAAAACGACTTACTGGCGAGGCTACAAAAATATACAAAAATTTGTCTAGAAATCTGATGTCACAATAAATCGTGCTTTGGGTGCATGGTTTGTTGGGTGCACGGTAAAATAATTCGAAAAAAAAATCTCTGCTTTCCTTTTTTCCTCTAATGTTGAACTTCTTGCCGTCATAAAAAGGGTAAACGTAATTTTGAATTAATAATCTGCCAATATAACCACCAGTCCAACTCATCACTTCCCATTTAAGAAGCTGGTAAAGCTCTAGCTCGTACCTCGCACCTCAACACATGTATCGCGAAGGTTGAAGAACTAAGTGCCATGTAAATAAGCATCACTGCTTTTCGAAACGGTGCCGTCCATTCCGTGCGTAAAGTTGTCGTACCATTAACATGAGAAACAGTTTTATTAGCTTTATTTTAACGTGACCATAAATGGCAGCGCTCGTGATTAGCACTACGGAGCATGAACTGTCCAAGAACTGATATACTGCGACTTCAGCGGTGCTTTTGTCCGGGGGTTTAAAATAGCAGCGTCAGCAGCTTTGTGCGCTCCAAAATAATTTACCTTTGAAGGTGAATAAAGGTGTAAATTGGTCTGTATGCACCCTTGCACACAAATCGGTCTATAACTCACGCTTGCACCCAACTGAGCTTTTTTGACCGATTTACACCATATTTAGGGGCGTAAATTATTTTGTAATGCGGGCACGGCTTTTGTATATTGATACATATGACGGCGCCAAACGCTCGTACCATGGTCGACCGCTCACGGTATTGAGTATATAGGGAACAACGAAACGACATTAGAATCGTGGTCGAAATATTGTGACAAGACACAGTACCGTAGAGTGCTTCGATTTGCACCAAAACAATGGACTCTGTATAAATACTGCGTCACTCGCATCGTTACGCGTGCAGTTTCACCCCCGCTGCAGAGCTCCACTATTCAATGCACCCTGTGATACGAAGCCGCGCAGGAATCCCACTCTTCGATAAATCAGATATACGAAGCGTAGAAAATTGAACGTGTGCAGTGGGATGTATAGCGTGAAATAAACCACCGATGTTGCAGCGAGTCCAAGGGTCGAATTGCTTCCGAGTGAACATTGAAACGACAGGAAGGCTATTATTCAAAGCAATATGGGGCCACAAACCATACACGCATTGTGTAATGACTCCCGGAATCGTATACGGCAGGAGCTGTCGTCGTTCGATTTAAAGCTAACTAGATATCCGGAACTGCGCGAGTTCGTGCTCCACACGTCGGGTATAACAGCGCCGTAGTCTCTTAGCACATGCTCCACGCGTTGGGCAACGGCGCCATAGTCGTCAACGTTAGGCTTAGCAGTAGCAGCGCCAGCAACGCTGCCGTCGGCGGTGCTTCGGCATGGCCGACGCCGCTGCTGCTGAAGTACTTGAACGAGCGGTACACGTCCCGGTTCTGCGCCTCGAAGGTGGGCCTCAGCTGACCGGCCATGTGGTAGACGCAGTAGTTGAGCGACACGAACATGTTCTTCCGCAGGATGTCCAGCTGCGGCGCAAAGCATATACCGTGTATAGTTTACGTAGACCATCGCATGGAACAAACCTTCTATGCGATACGCGTTCGTGGCAAAATCAACGAGAAATCTGCTCATTTAGGTTGTGCTAATACTGTGCAACATTTGCACGCTGATCTACACCCCGTCCAGTAATACGAAAGGGAACACCCAAACTTCCTTCGTGAGACGCTGTACTGCGACTAAACGCCCATGCACGCCACACATGAACGTGCTCAATGAAACAATGTTCAAAGCGAAAGCAGCATTTTACTGTTGGAAGATGTCAGATTTCAATTCACATATCACAAGTGTAATCGCTGCTTATATATATATATATATATATATATATATATATATATATATATATATATATATATATATATATATATATATATATATATATATATATATATATATATATATATATATATATATATATATATATATATATATATATATACACACACACACGACGTTCTCTCTCATATTACGACAGCACACTTACAAATTTCGAGTTATTCAAATAACGACCATCTCGACTCGAATAGCTTCTAAACCCGGCTTCTAAAGGTATAAAAGAAACATGTGGAGGAAATGCGAATTAACATGAAAGCTTACTTGTTTCTGCACGCATAGCTATTTTAGGGCCATTCAAGCGGACAGCTTGTGGTTTAAAGAGATGTGAAAGGGTCTTGCAAAGGACGACTGTGGCATGCAGGCTCCAGTGACATTCGGCCACAGTTCCATGTATGAAGAGATCAAGCATTAATTCACCGACTCGAATACTCCGATTGGAAGCGGAAGTACAGTCGGTTTCTGTTCGAAATTTCGGAGAATCGCACAATAGCTTTGTCGCACCGGAGGCGTACCAGCGTAGGCGCGCAGCGGAAGACGCCAGCAGTAGCGCTGCTAGCGACATCTTGTAACAGTTTTAGAAACGATGGAACCCAGCCTTTAAGACGCCAGCACCAGGAGAGAAGTAGACACACACACGCTGGAACAAGCAACAAGTTTAATGAAAACAATGGCATAGAAGTTCGCAGGGCAGCCAAAGCGCGCATTCGTCGTGCATACCACGTGATTATCATCAAAACCCAAAATGACATCTAGTAACCACATTTTTTTCTAAATCATCATCATCATCATCACCAGCCTGGTTATGCCCACTGCAGGGCAAAGGCCTCTCTCATACTTCTCCAACTACCCCGGTCACGTACTAATTGTGGCCATGCTGTCCCTGCAAACTTCTTAATCTCATCCGCCCACCTAACTTTCTGCCGCCCTCTGCTACGCTTTCCTTCCCTTGGAATCCATTCCGTAACCCTTAATGACCATCGGTTATCTTCCCTCCTCATTACGTGGCCTGCCCATGCCCATTTCTTTTTCTTGATTTCAACTAAATAAGCTATCTCTTTCTTTGACAGCGAGGGTACACTATAACACATTGACTGTGACCATGTTTTGTGCCTGTCTACTTTTCGCCTGGTGTTTGCTTCTTAAAGGTTGGGTTCCATCGTTTCTAAAAGTACGTACCAAAAGGCCTAGCAACAGACTCTTCTAGTAAGTGTTTGACCAATCATCTGCCTCAGAGATCGTGCGCGCGCAGGTTTAGCTCCGGCCGTCCCATTCGCCGCGCTCCGCAACGAATTAGCCCCGAAACGGCGCTGTCAGCCAAGATTGGAGGATTGATGGAAGAAAAGTAGGGAAACGACAAAAGACGGAGACGTGCAAAGGCACAGTTCGCAATAGGGGATCAGAAAATTTGGCCGTGGTAGTTCATAGTGTTTTTTTTTTTTCATTGTTTAACTTAGGTACGAGATTAAGCAATATAATAGCAAGAGCTTGGTGGCGCAACCCGTTCCAAAGGGGACGCTCATAACATCCGTCCATCCATCCGGGTTGGGCCTCTTTTGAAGTCAGAGAAGCACATATCAAATTCAGGTTTGAAGAAAGACTCCGGAACCTGGATGAAAATAAATGGGCAGCTGAAGTGCACGATTATCTGCAGTTGAAAAGCGCGGACACAGAATGGAGGAAGAGGCCAAGAAAGTTGACAACCAAGTGCAGGGTAATTGAAACTGTAAATAGACAACCAGGAGTCATCAGAAAGAAAGTGAGGGAATCAGAGATGGTTAATTCGATGCAAAGAATAGAAACAAAAACGACAATGGAGAATTACAAGAATGAGAAGAAAGAATAAAGCGTTCACATTGAAAAGAGCCCTGTGTCCAAGAAATGTAATGCAAAAGGATGGAAAGTTGGGCGAGTTGGTACGGTGAAATGATCTTGGATTGTAGCGCGAAGTGAACACGGACACAGAAAGGAGCAGACAGGACGAGCGCAGAGTGTTCAGTTCGCGCTACAATCCAAGATCATGTCACCGTACCAACTCGCCCAACTTTCCATCCTTTTGCATTACGAGAAGAAAGAAATTAGACGGGAAAATCTCTTCAATAACACAGAGGGCAGTGCCTTGATAGGCTCAAGATACTCAAGATGGTTGCTTAAGGACAAAAACATACCGGAGCAAATATTCGGAAATAGATGAGGCATGTGCATGCTGCAGCAAAAATCCGCAGACCACGCAGGACATCCTAACAGGATGCGAAGAGATTCACCGAGTGGGAACCGCAGGTAACGTACACCTTCCCGAAGCGCTTGGGTTTAAAGTGGATGGAAGAATTAACCGGTCAGCAGTCGAGATAAGCAAAAGGCATTTAGAGTACTGGTGTAAAATCAGCAGCGGCACAAGGTGGATATTTAAGGGAAAAAGAAAAGATTAAGGAGATGTGTACAAAAATGCTAGATAAGAAACATGTATAGCATACCTGATTAAAATCAGGCAGGCTAGGAGACTATTTGTCACCGGCCGGTTTCAAAGCGGATGCCATTAAATCATCATCGTCGTCAAAAAAGAAAAGTTTATCCAGTGACACCATAGATAATGCATTAAATTCGGCAATATGACAAAAATGGCGAAAGATAGAAAGGTTCGCACAAATGCGGTCGAAAGCTACATCCACCATTTACTTTATTGCATTTGAAATATTCTACAACTCGTAACATGTCTTGCGTAACGTTGAGTAACCGTACCTGAAATTTTTGACAAGGTGTCTCGTTTCGGTGTGCAAGATCACAGCAGACGTAGTACGAATGTGGCATTCAATTTTCGCGAGTACACTGGTATACAGTGCGCTTGTAACATCACCCCCTCCCTTCTTTTTTCACCAGTTTGTGTGTGTGCCAGCTGACTGCCTTGTTCTAAGCAATCCTTAGGCCTGCACATATCATGCGGTTGCACTGCAGGTATCCGCTTCCATAAGTTCACTAGCACATATCTGCTGACAGAGTACACTGAACATACATTGTGCTAAGCTGAACACAAATAAATTCAAAAAAATTAAATTACGAGGTTTTACTTGCCAAAACCACTTTCTGATTACGAGGCAAACCGTAGTGGAGGGCTCCGGAAATTTCTACCACCTGGGGTTCTTTAACGTGCACCTAAATCGAAGTGCACGGGTGTTTTTGCATTTCGCCCCCATCGAAATGCGGCCGCCGTAGCCGGGATTCGATCCTGCGACCTCCTGCTCAGCAGCCTAACCCCATAGGCACTGAGCAACCACGGCGGGTCCACAAATAAATTCAGAGAATAGAAATCCGCAATTAGTGAAGTATATAAAGGTAAACCTGTACGCGGATAAATAAACTGCTGGCTCTCCCGTAATCAGAATAGATGTAAACATGAAATGGCTACCGGCAAAGCAGATTGGTTAGAGATGGTACTAGCCACAATCTTGTAGTACATGTTCGCAACGGCCCTCCCTACCACACCACACCGCACTACGCGATGCCATACTGTGCACTGCGGTCCACATCAGCGTTTTTAGAGATCTAAAAACGTTGGTCCACATGGCGTCTTTTGCTGCCCTGTGGTGCCGCCGCCTTCAACCGCTTTTCTTCCGACAGTGCAGTGAGCTCAGCGTCTGCCACTACCTTTTCATCTTGGCGCGTCGAACAGGACGGCTGCAAATAGGCGGCCTTAGGTAGGTGGCCACGGTCCGTGGAGTGTTGTCACCTTCGTGAACGGCCGCATCATCCTGGCGTTGTCGCCACACTCGAGCAGTCTCCTGCTCGGTTTAGGGCAAACGCTTCCTACCTCTCCTTTCATTGCACTGCATTGCTCGACTTAAGCATTTGTGACGGCGATCTGATTGAAATGAACGGTGCAGAAGCACATGCGGCAACGATGCGACGCAGGCTGAAAGCTTACCGAGCCGAAGTGAACCTGTCTTGGACTGAATTTTGTGGGGACTACGTAGCCCATTTCGTTGCAGCGCCATAGCGCAGCACGTTTTGGGCATAGGAGCCGAGCGCGGCGAGGTCGCTTTCGAACTTCGCGCGCGCGGTCCACCGCTTTCCCTCTCTCTCATTCCTCCGAGGGCGCCGAACGGCAGCGGGACCGTAAAACACTTGCTGCCGTCCGCCCCCGAACGGTCCAGGGGCTCACCCGATTGGTCTGTTTGGGCGGGAACCCGCGTTCCCTCTCTCCTGGCGACTCAAGTCGACCGAGGAGCGGCAACGCGGGGAGCTCTCGGACAGCGAAACGGTGCGTACTGACTTCCCATTCTCCCGGTCATCCCTTTGGTTGGCCGGTCTCGCCGAAGGTCCTCGACCCGAGGCGGTTGCGTACCTTTTCGCTGCTCCTGTTCTGAAGGCTACGCCAAAGAGACGCGGCTCACTTGACGTGCGCGGTCGTACTGCGCCGAGTCGCCCTCGGAGGCTACCCCGAGCTGAAAGAACGTTGCCCTGGTAGCACGGTCGTTGGGAGCCCTCCTCCCGTATAGCGGCGTGCTACCGCGTTTTGAGATAGCTGAGTGTCACCCCTTGACTTGCGGGAGCTTCGGCTCATGAGCCCCGCGCCGAAACGGGTGTATACAGATATCTTGAACGCCAAGGTGGTCGTACAATAAACGCCTTCCTTGTACTCTGGGCCTTCTCCTTGCGGCGCTCTGTTTCGCTCCCATAGGAGACCGAACGAGCGTCCGCTTCGGGCACACGCTACACACGCGGCTGAGCTGATCGTCCCCCTGAGGGGCTCGGATCCTCGGACCCGCGCGGTGGTCTAGGTGACTCCCGGCGGAGCACCGCTATTTAGGCGGAGACCACAATTTTATTGCGCATCTCGTCTCGCTCAAACAACCATCCGCGGCACGCTGGCCGCTGCCGGCTTGGTCATGCAGCGTGGCGCCATCTCTCGAGGCGGCGCTAAACCCGCACCGCGGATCTAGTGGACCGCTGGCGTTGAAAAGAGCACAGGTAATCCTGTCTCAGCGCCAAAAGATGACAATCAAACGTATGGTGCCCCGTATCTGCCTTTTACTATTGGAAATGACAAATAAACTTCAGCACACTACAAGCTACAGCATGAGTGCAATTGTGAACAAACAGGAAGAAATCGGAAGCAATTTATTTGTAACTTCCTTGGACAGTAACTAGCGTATTTAATGCGGTCCTGCACCAAGGGTTGGGAGCCAGAGACCGCATTTTCTTAAGCTTTGACTGGTTGTTCGGATGATCGTTTTGTTCTCGCAAAGATGCCCGGATGTTCTCATTTCGTCCTCGTCTTGAGTTCCCGGATAACGGCTCTAAATTTTGGCTCAAAGTCTCTTGAAGGTCGCCAACAACGGGAGCTGAAAGTGTTTCGTGCTTAAACAAGGACATGGTTCAAACACCACTGTTATGCCCTCGTAGAATATTTACAGTAATACACATGAATGCCCTCATGTCACAACAGGCACATTTTTTTCGCTAGGGATTCAATAATTACATAAAATGTCTTGTCTTCGAGCCATCATAACAAAACAAAAGGTTCTTCATCAAAGCGCCTTTCATCCTCTGTCATCGTCCCCATTACTGACATATTGACAGCTTTCTTTCAGCCTGTCTTGTTTTAAAATTTGTTCAAGCGTCTAGAGGCCTGTGAGCGCTTTCTTCGCGTCACGGCACTTCACGTTCCTTGACGTAAAACACGGTAAGACTTAACTCCGCGCTTATTCTGAGCCCTTCCAGGACTGAAGTGTGGGGAGTTTAGCGGCGGCGTCACCGATCTCGGGATGACAATGTCCGAAAGCCGTTCCAAGCGTTGGAAGATATGATCTGGTATGGCTCCGATAGCCAAACCTTCGCACTGGTACATGTCGTCGCACGCTACCTTGTTGTCTGGCGTGGCAACTGTCGGTGCGTCGGCTCGGCGATGCCGATTGCGAGCCGCTCCCCCAACTGCGCTTACTGGCAGTGCCTTTGTGCGTCCTGCCGCTGGCTTTGAATTGCGGTCTGACGAATCGGAGCCACGGGGTCGACTTCCGCTTGGCCCCGCTCTTGCGGTGGCCTTGGGTTGTTTACAACGGTCCATCTTTAACGCACACTGGGCGTCTGTCTCTGACGGCTTCTGTCTTCCGGTGCTCTCTTTGTTCCGCGCGGCGCCCAGCTCTGAAGAGTCAGCTTCTTGGGTGCCGTCCTGTTCAAGAGCATTTCCGCAATCGCCCGTAGCGCACGCTTCGGCCCGTGCCAATTTCCTTTGAGCAGCGTTGGCGCGCGTTCTGACGCCTCGTGTAACCTTTGACTCAGGAATTCCAGTACGGGTGCCTTTCCCAGCTGGCGTTTTGGTTGAAGTTGTGGCTACGAGCTTTTCAAACGCTGGTGATGCTTGCTGGTCTCTTGAGGCGGCATTCTGGCCCGCAGCTTCACCCTCCTGTCCAGAAATGGCCGTTTTATTTTGATTCTTTCTTCGCATCAGTCGTGTCTCAGGTCTTCTAAACTGGGTATTTGATGCATGCTGCTCAATGACCACGGTGGGAGTGCACTTCCTCTTCTGTTCTGTAGCTGCGTTATCACATAATTCACCGCTTGTCTCTGGAGCGCGCATGCTGTGCGTCCCACGTGGAGTGCCTTGAAGACCATCCAGTACCAATTTGCGCCTACCTTTCATACTTGATGCTTGGGAATCTGCTTTCTCGCTCGTGGTTTGGCATAAATTATTGGCTTACGTACTGCCGCTAGCAATTCGACCGGCTTCTCGTTATCGGTCCGCGACTAGATCGAGTAGCCGCACTGCAACTCTACTTAATTGCAGCTTTGGCAGCTTGAACTCTACTCGAAATGTTGGAGAATATGGTACTTGCTTTGAGACACTCTAGGCTTCTTTGGCAGGCAAAATAACTCCGTGCTGTGCTGAAACGTACGCGATACCGGCTTTGTCTTCTTCGCTCCTGGACGTTGGTCGCCTTCAGTCTTGCCAATGCGTGGAGGCGGCTGCGGCACGGTTCCGACCGTCAGGAATGCGTAAGGACGACCGTCGTCAGTGGGCATTGGAACTGGGCGCTGTACCTCGGTTCATGGTCGCGTTACAGCCGTTCGTAGACCGACTCTTCTCAAGGGCGGTAGTGTCCCTAATTCGACACGCTCGTTGAATCACGGCACAACGCCGGGCCTGGACCGCTGACAGCAACTCGACCTGCACGACTTGCTTGGCGTTTCAGCAGTAGCTCATCATAATGCAGTCATTCGGCGAGCAGTCTGGTAAGATACGTCTCATGCAAGACCAGCGGTTCTCGGTCCAAGCGTCTCGGGAGAGAAGGTCGTACGCACTACGCCGGCTGCCGCGAACACACGCAAACAAGAACCGCTCGACGTAAGCACGTCGTCTGTCAGAAGAAAGAAAAGGGAGCGTCGTGCTCGGACCTCGAACTCTCGCCGCTCTAGCTCGAAAAGGCTCGAACAAGCAATGACGACCGGAACATCACCCCTCGAGAACGCTGTAGTCGCTGCGCATGCGCGAGCTGACAGAAGTCGAGAAAGGAGGACAACTCTCTTTTTTTCCCCCCAGATCTCACATGACACGATGGATCCGTAGTCGTTGCGCATGCGTGAACTGAAAGAAGTTGAAGATACAGTAGCCAAGGTGGTTAAAGAAAGCCTCCTTGACAATAACCCTCCTTCACCGGATTTCATGTGATAATGTTGCTTTTTTTTACTTCTTCAAAAAAAAAAACAGCTCTCAAACACAAACTAGTCTTTGCCGCGTCAGCTGCATGACACCAGAACATCGCCCCATGCAGAAGGTTCCGTGGTCAATGCGCATGCGCGAGCTGAGAAGCAATAAGGAGGATAACTCTCCTTTACCGAATGTCACGTGATGAAGCTGCTTAAATAAAGCGAGGAATCGGGATAGTTGGTGTTCATTCATATTGTAATGCGCTGAGTGAAACTGAGTATGACTACTAACGCGGAAGGGCACACCAGACATGCAGACGACGAGGCGCAGACTATCGCTTCGTTTATTGCCAATTACACTTTTGCCCTTTCGTACGCCAGAAAATAAACCAAAACTGAAGTGAAGAGTTGCCCAATGTAACCATTTTGCTGAAGTTTTCGAGACAAATTTGTCGGCACCATTCTTTAAAATGCGAGAAGTATAAATCCCAGAATTCTAATGCACATCGTCATGGCGCACAAATGCTGCCACATTGTGACACGACGAAGCTAGGCATGTTGTCGACGTGTTGCGCTCCTTGGAATCGCAGACAGAGTTGATAAGAATAATTGCTAACGGGTCCGGGTTGGCCCTGTTCCAAAGCTACGTACTAGTTAAAGACATTCACGAGAAAACACGATCGTATTCGGCATTTCAAATGAAGAGACGGAGTTTTCGGGCAACATTCAGCGAAATGGGATCAAGGGCGCATACGCCTGTGATAACAAGGCGGTTTTCTTGACATCACTCTTGCACTTTGATATCCATTTCTTTTAACCTATGCTGTCGCCTGCGCAGGTGCAAATTGTCGTCGCGTAATCTTGCATTCGTCAAGTTCGGACCACACATCCAGCGTCCTTACTGCCGGCATAATGACAGCAACGCTAGTATATGCTTATGCAGTGTGTGGACGCACAGCCAACGCCCTCCTAGAAGAGGCGTTGGCATAGTGCTCATGCCAGCAGCGCGAGGCAGAACGCTCTTTCACCGAGCCGATTGAGCCGAGCGTTGACCGTGCGTCCACTTCGCTTCGTCGTTTTAAAGCGATAGCTCTAAGGGCCCCGTTACGCAGAAATCCGGCGTCGACCGTGAGACAATATTTTCCACCAATCACAGAACGGCCCGCTCCGCGTTTCTACCAATCACAGAGCGGCGCACGTCGCTCGGTTCCTTGCAACACCACTATACATGGCGCTCGCCTGCGCGCATCCGCGGCAGCGGCGGCGCCGGCCGTGCGGGGCACAGAAAAAAAAGAACCAGAAAGCTCGCCCTCGTGCATAGCACTCGCCGCAAGCGTTTCCCGGTAAAGATTGCGTTGCATAAGCTGCAGTTGCCGGGAAGCGTGAGAAGCAGTCAGGGACTTTAGCATGCTATCGCGTTCTGCTCTTAAAGGCGAAAATTAAGCCTCTCCCAAGCTTTCTTGCAGCCAAACGCACTTCGCGATCTCTGGAAACCCTCTAATTACTCTCCGCGCACGAGCCGCGCATGCGCCGTCGATATCGGTACAGCAGGACGGCGGTAATAAGACACGACTATCTGTATAATTCCTATCGCAATAAAGACTTCCGCAGATCTGAAGCAATTCTGCTGCGAAGAAATGTTCACCTGGTCCTCTCCGATGGAGGCCGGCTTGGCCATCACCAGCGTCGGTATGCTGCTCGTGCAGGGCGGGAAGGTGAGCGATCCCGAGTAGGCGTAGTAGTGCTGCGCGTACGGCGCCATGAGCGAGCTCAGCCGCAGCTGCACCGACACCCGGGCGCCCCACACACCGCGCAGCTGCCGCGTGCTCTGCACGAGGGGCTCAATGGCCGCCACGCTGCCCGGCACCTCCTGCACAACGCGCGAGCTACATCGTTCAGAGAAGAGCGTCTTCTAGGGCATGATTTGTGATGTGTATAGATTCTCTCCACCTCACTCCCGTGGTCGCCGCTATCTATCTATCTATCTATCTATCTATCTATCTATCTATCTATCTATCTATCTATCTATCTATCTATCTATCTATCTATCTATCTATCTATCTATCTATCTATCTATCTATCTATCTATCTATCTATCTATCTATCTATCTATCTATCTATCTATCTATCTATCTATCTATCTAACGTGGTAATGCGTCCGTCCGTAGCTTGTCGGCCTCCGCTGCCTCTTTTTACAGCGGATTCGACCGCTATCGAGCCCGATCAAGATTGATCGCCATCGAAAGTGCCAGAGTGACACACGTATAAGTACGGTGTTCATGTATCACAACCCTACGGGAACACGCATGCCGCAACCGAGAATAGAAGCACCGCGGAGGCGACGCGGTCAATTCTGAGGCAATGAATGGCTAGACTCCGCACAAGCGCCATCTGTGTACAGTGAGCGAACTAGCCGGTGAAAATTGTCTGGGCTTTCGCTGCACTGAACGGTATAACGGAACCAGGCAGGTCACATACAAAAGGACTCTTACTGAATGAATTAAGATACACAACGAAACCAGAGGAAACATAGGGGATGTTAATTGTCATGTTTAATTGAAATGTAGATATAAAAAAATGGCTGTGGCTTAGCTAAGGTTAAGCCCAGGATGCGAAGCATACTAGCCTTTATTTTAACGCGACAGCGTTAAGGAGCTCGTGTCGCAGAAAAGCCGGTGTCGTCGGCGTCGGCTCAGGCGTGCGGCGCTTGCTCAGGCGCACATTTCGTTGTCGCGCCGAACGCTGCGTTGCTCGACGCGCACCGCGTCCGATGCGGGGCGCGACGCCGCGAGCGACGGCGGGAGTTGGAGCGCCGGTTCTCCTCTGTCGTGACGTCACGGTGTCACGTGATTTCATGGTCACCGCCGCGCCCGAGGAGCTGGGTTGAGCCCTCGTAATATGCTTCGCATAAAACTCGTAGGGCGGTTACGAGTGGGTAACGCGAAGGTTTAGGCGTTAGCTGTGGTGTGGGAGTGGCGTTACCACTCCGAATATCGAGCTTGCCAAATTGCTTGGAGGTCTGAAAGTCTTCCATGGCATTTCAATGTAAAATATATATATATATATATATATATATATATATATATATATATATATATATATATATATATATATATATATATATATATATATATATATATGGGGTTTAAACCACGATCTTATTATGAGACACGCCATAGTGGAGGACTCCAGAAATATGGACCACCTGCGGTTCCTTGACGTGCACCTAAATCTAAGTACACGAGTGTTTTTTCGCATTTCACCCCCATAGAAATGCGGCCGCCGCGCACACACGCTCGCCTGCGAGCGCGTAAAATTTTACTTGCGAAATTCGCTATGCAGTTAGAATCGCATGCAACTATAGAGGTATGGCTTGAATCCAAGCACAGCCAAAGAGCGGCGATGACTATTATTATATTAGGCGCATGGTGGATTAACGCCGCCGTTCACGGTTGGTTAGCGCTGTCCTCGCTGGTTCTCTGAAGGGCACCCCCACCGCGGGTGTATCGAAACACGTGCAGCGGGCTGAAATAACTTGCACGTTTCCACCTCGGCAGGCCATTCCTAACAGCTCCTCCATGGCCCAACGTGTATGGCCTGTACACGTTGTGGCAGGACATGTGCGCAAGCGCTCTGACCACTGTGAGGTCCTTCTTAGGCGAGACCCATGGGCCTCAACCTGCGGCTACATATACTCACGCGGAAGAGGACGGACACTATTGCGACGCCGGAGTTCTCGTACAGGCAGCTGGTCGTGGTTGGCTTTTTCGAGGAAAACAGAAGCTGCATCTGCATGGGTGGAGGAAGAAGCGCATGCGCGCATACCACGTGTTCATGAAGTTCACGTGTACCACGTGTTCTGTTCAGTTCAAAGTTCAGTGGCGACACATAGCAGTAAATGCGAGATAAAAATGCGTGGGCATTACGTAGCACTTCTTCTGAGGTGCCGGATCCTTGATTTAAAGCGCGTTTCCCACCCCGCCATTCCAAATTGTTGTTCAGGAGGTTACTCGACATATGTTCTGCCTCTTCGATAAGCAAAGCGCAACCGACGGTGGTCCGGAGTAGAGACCCTCCATACACGCTCGAGATACATTGCGTGTATTCGCGGGCTTCTTTCACGCTCGGAAGGACACTGTTATGTAACACGTATTGAACAACAGAAAGCTGTGTCAGGAGTTTTTCATTTTGATATAAAATTTTCGCATTGACACTTTTCATCTAATTACAATATATGAGAAGTTGATTAACTAATTAAGATTAATTATGTAATTAGGCGGAATGCAACAAAATAATAATCTGAGTATCTGAAACAACAACACTTTGATCCTCTCCAGCTACGTGGCATTTGAATATCTTTAAATCTTGGTGCATGATAGTTGGGACACCTTGTATATCGGGGGAATTAACAGAATGAGATTCAAGCCATGCAGGCTCTTAGGGGATCATATATTTGTACTAGCCTAATGTGTAGAGATTTTAATAGCTACGGATAGACGTTTACAGAGAACTGCAACAGGATGTTCTCAAGCATGAAGGCATATATGACGATTTCGCGCGGAGTGTCTCAGACTGATATATACAACCGAGCAGTACGCACTGTGTAGGTAGGCCGGAAATGCGCAGAAATAGTGGCAGTTTACCAAGGACTGAAGCGAGAATACCCTCTCCGTTTGTCGTTGTTCACATTTTGTGTTAAGGGCATAGAAAGACTAAGAACAAGCGGGCGGCAGAAGATCACACAGATTCGCACTTCGAAAGCGTGTACATGAAATGGCGGAAGAGGTCAAGAAAGTTGGCAACCAAGGACAGCATAATTGAAGGTGTGAGAAGACAACGAGGAGTCATTAAACAGAGGGAGAGAAACAGATATGGTAAATTGGATACAAAATATGGAAGCAAAAACGTCCGTGAAAACTTACAGATACGGAAAGAAAGAAATCAGGGGAGAAAATCTGTACGAGAACACAAGTGACAGTTATTTGCAGTTTGAGGATCGAGCTGGCTACCTGAGGACAAAAACATACCGGAACAATTACTCGCAACCGTATGGGGGCAAGCGTCTGCTGAAGCAAAAGTCCGGAGGCAGCTGGACACACCTTGATGGAGCACATCGCCATGATATTCATCCAGCAAGAACCGTACAGAGCGCACACCTTCCAGAAGAGCATGAACTCAAAGCCGGTGGGAACATTAACTGGTCAGCGCCAGAGATAAGCGAGAGACATTCATAATATCGGTGGAAAAGCAAGGAATGTATCTACAGAGCCGCGGTCGTTACAGAAATAAGTAGCTGTACAATACTCAGATGGAGCTTTTAATGAAAATACGAGGAGGTCAAGGAAAGATGAGCAGCATTTTGCACTGGCTCAGATGCAGTAAAACCTGATTAGCTCAAGCAGGCTAGGGGACTAGTTTCCGGCTCCCCGTTTCAATGCAGATACCAATAGTACTAGAAATAGTCATCACTATAAGCACCTCTCGCGCTCCGCTAAGGAGCTGACATCGCCCCCTCACGTGTCCTCTGATTGCCTGGACCGTTGCCCATGACCTGGGCTCAAAACGTACGTATCGTATTTCGAACCCATCGACTCATCTGGTTGATGTCGACGAATTAAAAACTTGCAGAAAGGAAGCAACATAGTATGTAATAATTATCGTTACAAGTTAATAATAATCATCATCACAACCTTGTAACGAAAATTGAAAATTAAGATTATTATTTTCATTGCAAGTTGCATAACTGCAGGTGCATAATTCAGTCGGCGCACCTCGGCGACGTACTCCTCCTTGTCGATACGATGCTCGGAGCCGGGCCCCGTCGGACGTCCGAACCGCAAGATTGCGCGGGACAGGTTGTAGAGGACTGCCAGCGGACCCCCGTAGAGGCTCACCGTCCCGTCCTTGAGGGTCATGTAGACTGCGAACCCGCCGGCAACGCGCAGCATAAGACACGCCCGTAGACCGACAATCCAGTTGGCCACAACTTCAGTTGCAGCGCCCGGTAACGCGAATTTACTAGAGAGTTGTAGCTCAGAGGTCCCAGCGTAGACGCTACTGCGCATGTGCGGTACGCTGGGGTCTAAACTCTTCCATTCATGCGGCACTTCGCTGCCGTCTCCGCTAGAGTTCCTGGTAGCACATACAAGAAGAAAGGGGGTTAACCGAGGGGCCCGATTTTTATTAGTCATATCATGAAAAGCCAACAAACATGGACACCAAGGACAACATAGGGGGAATTACTTGTGCTTAATAAATGGAATGAAGAAACGATAAATTAATGGAAAATAAAGTGGATGAAGAAACAACTTGCCGCAGGTGGGAACCGAACCCACAACCTTCGCATTTCGCGTGCGATAAGTAGAGCATCGCACGCGAAATGCGAAGGTTGTGGGTTCGGTTCCCACCTGCGGCAAGTTGTTTTTTCATCCACTTTATTTTCCATTAATTTATCGCTTCTTCATTCCATTTATTAAGCACAAGTTTTTTCCCGTATGTTGTCCTTGGCGTCAATGTTTGTTGGCTTTTCATGATATGGTAGCATATACAGTAGCTCTAGTCTCCGCTCGCTCGCCGGGCCCGCTGGCCCGTAAGCCCGCTGAGCTATAACGCTCCGTTGTTGTTTGGTATAGTAGAAGGGTACTCACGAACCGTGGCAATTTTCTGGACCAACACTTACAGAGCAGGTTGTGAAGATGATGAAATAAACTTTGTAAAAAAAAAAAAAAGATAGAGCCGGTGGTATTGTGTATGTCGCCCTCAGGTTGGTGGCTTCCTTAATCCGGATGAAATGTTCATATGTCATTGCATTGTTAGATATAACTATGTGCAGTTTTAGATGTTTAGATTATATGCAATTATCCATACGCACATCATTTGACATAATTACTCAATGTCCATCGGTTGACTGATTGTGGTTCCGATCGTGTCATGACCGATGACATCATTGGCGGTCACACTGGTGGATTCACAAGTTATGGTAGAGCAAGCCCAATGGGCATCACATGCTGACGTCAACGCGCGCTTATGGAAGGACCCGGATGCGCTATGCCTAGAATCCGAGGGTGGATGACGCTCGCACATTGCTTCATCGACTCTCTATACCGGGTCTGAAGGTCGCATTGAGCGCTATGTGGGCGCTTGATAACAGCTCTGAGCTCCGAATAGAATCCTATAAGTCACTGCTTGAGACGATCTTTTTAGTAAAGCTATGAAGGGGGCTAGTTGGTGAACGTTCATGGTTATATTGTGCTCAGTTTTACACAGACGATATAAGTGAAGGACGGGACGTGGACGGACGTAGCGCAACGTCCGTCCACGTCCCGTCCTTCCACGCTACGTCCGTCCACGCTACGTTCTTCCACGCTATGTCCGTCCACGCTACGTCCGTTTACGCTACGTCCGTCCACGTCCCGTCGTTCACTTACATCGTCTGTGTAAAACTGAGCGCAATATAACCTTGAGACGATCTGTTAGACTACACTGCTTTCGGGATCGGCCCACGTAGATGGTTTACATTCGAAAAAATGCTTCGCATTAAAATGCGAACGCTCTTGAATAAGGGAAATTTGTGCTCTTTAAATATAAAGAAAAGATGGCAACTTAATGGACTTGTGATAGCATGTCCAGTTCTCTTTACGGGCATATGCGTGTCCTTGCTGGCAGCGACTTTAGTGAGGTTTTTGACGTGCCGCATCGGGAAACAGATACGTTAGTAAAAACAGGCAAGAAGCAGAAAGCACATTACAGACTACAAGCAGTAAAACAAAGGGATTTTAGTTCATTCATTTTGTAGCCATTTGTTAATTCGACCTTTCTGGTAATTCAGCCAAATCTTCCCGGCATCCTAAACTAAACAGGGCTCAGGCACTCACATTACGCTTACTACAGACTGGTACTTATCCTTGCCCACGGAGACTGAACATGTTTTATCCAGAGACGTATACAGAGCCTTATTGCCAAGATTGTGGTGCTTTAGCCACGCTCGAACACATGCTCTGGTCTTGCGAAATAATTGAAGACTCGGCGATCAAGAATGCGTCCAGGTGGGAGGCTGCACTTCGCAGCCCGGACCTGGATGAACAATTCTGGGCTGTCCAGCAGGCTCACGATGTGGCCGTGAGGCTCGGCCTACCGGTCCCGACGTGGGAGCGGCCCGCTTAGTGATGAATTATCACCACTTGCAGGACCAAATAAAGTTTTCCTTCCTTCCTTCCCGGCCCACGAGGGCCGTATTGACGGCAGTCGTCTCTAATAAGATTGTGGGCGTTTGAAATGGAAGACCGTCTAAATATTTCTGTGGTGGGAGAGCTACGTATAATCGCATAAGTAGAGTAACGCTTTCTAGTTAAGCGGATGGTTTTGATCACACTATTACGTAAACTAGAGTAGGTGCGAGAGAAATGATACATATTGCTTCTAAAGTGCACTTCCACAACGCGAATTTTTCATCTAGTTTTGCCTCGAAGAATAGCTCGCGGCCTTTCCTTTATGTTTTCTTTTTGTATTTTTTTCAACTGAAAAGCACCGTGGAGGTTATGTACAAGGTGAAATTATGCTGTTTTCCCGTAACTATACTTAGGTTATCCAAACGAACTTAGGCTGGTTCAAAGCATTTCCAACTGTCATTTTTTTTTTGCGATCCATAGTTATAACAAAACAGAAAAAAAATGTTTTAGTTCGACATTCTGCTGGCTGTCAGCCTAATTGCGAGGCGTCATTGCTTACAGCTTTCACGTCTGGTGCTGTCAACAAGGGGTTTGTGGTGAAGTGTCCTCGCCTGCCGTCGGCTGGTTGTCAGATTCTGCCATGTCGCTGAATTCGCCACTCTTTACTATGATCGCCTAACAGGGTGGCTATATGTACGGGATGTTTTATTTTATCATTAGCAAAATAGTTAACGTCACCCGTGACATGTAGCAGATTTCTGCTTCTTGAGCTAGCTTACTCGGAGAGTCAGAAATTATTTGCAGAAAAAAAATGAGAGTGAATGGACGACTAACTAATACTTTTTGCTAATTAACGCTTAAACCCAATTACTTGACGCCACACATTGCAATATACACATTGTTGCAGTTGACATTTAAAGTCATATTCCCTTGGAACGAATACTGAGGATGACACCAGTTCCGAGATATGCATTCCGAAAATTTGCGACGAAATGCACTTAATACATCGCTCAAACGGGGCGGTGCGTCAATGACCGCACGCGCGAACACTCAAACAAGTTTCAAAAACAAGCTAGAGATAGTCAATCGTCGCTGAATTAAATCGAATGCGTCTGCAAGCCGTCTTTTAAAGAGTTGGCCTTCTTTTCAAAATACCGCGATGAAAGCGCACGTCTTATTTCTGAAGCCTTTCACATCCATAATAGCGGCGAGGCTTATGTCGCTTCCCGTCGACTTCACTCCTTCCGAAAGAGATAGCTTTCTTGTCTCATTGATTACTATTTATTGCCCCTGCACATGTCGAATTTCTGTTCCTTTTTTTTTTGTTCTGCTCTTCGCGATAGTGGTAGAGTATATTTATGCTGACTGAAGTAATAAAAATACTTGGTTGTTAGTCAGCGCTGTGATCTGTGTCCTTCTCTTCGTCCTTTCTTGAAGCGCTGTTTTCTGCTCGTGATGCATTTGTGTTCCAGTTACTTTTAAACTTCAATACATAAAAGGCATTTTGTCGAAAAAGTAACTGGAACAACAGAGCAGCAATCTTGCAACAAGTTTGTCTGCGCTTATCTCAGAACTGGTACTAGTTTCAAAATTCGTTCCAAGTGGATGTGCCTTATGAAATCACTACTTTAAGTTCGCGTACTCCAATATGCGCGTTAGAGTGAGTAGTTGAAAATCTAATTAGTGCGATTTTGTTAATTTTCACGCGCATTACTTCCCGTGTATGTAATCTGTACATTTTGGAGAATTCCAGCTCAATAAGTAGATTTGGGCTGAATACCGCGGGTGATTTAAAAGTACATATACGTTAGGGTTAAGATAAAACACCTGGTATAAGCTCACTCCTTGATTGGCTCTAAAAAGTAAGGAAACGAAAGTTGTGAAAATCAACAGCATGGCGGAACTGAATAACTGTGGTGTCCACGACGGAGGAAGGGAAAGAGCATTCTACGAAGTGCGGAAACGAAGCGACGCCGTACACTGTAAAATAATTTACACCCTAAAAAGCAAAAAAGGGTGTAAATGTGTCTATAACTCACACCCTTAGGGTGACCATTATATAGATAACACCCTAAGGGTGTGAGTTATAGAGACATTTACACCCTTTTTCACTTTTAAAGGGGTAAATTATTTTACAGTGTATATGTATGTATACAGACGCCACCCACCACCATGCACGCCGTTCTCGACGACGTAGCCGTAGAGGTTCTCGAACCCGGTGTAGTAAAGCGTCTTGAACTGGCGGAACTGGCTGTCCAGGTATTCCACGTGGATTGGCGACTGCATAGCGTCGCCGCACGCCTCGTACCGGGTCTTCCAGTCCGGGTACTCTGCATTGTACGTGCTCACACTGACTTCTGCACCACTCATCTGTGGACCGCACCCGTACTTCCCCAGCACCCGACCAAATACACATTGATACCGAACACACAAACACGCCAGGTTAGCGTATAACAGGAGCAAGAAGATTAACTCTCCTACCCCTCTCACACACAAAAGCACGCTTCCTGGTGATGTGTGCTTGTGCGAGGAGGAGGGCAACGGCGACGGCAGCGCGTAGTGCCCGATCTCTGAGGCCACGAGAGGAGGAGGCAATGACGTCAAAGAGTGCAGAGCTGTGACTTGATATATCGTAGGGCTACTTCTCTCGCTGAAATGAAAATGCTACCCTGCAGTTAAGCGGGATAGCATTTCGTATAATGTGAATTTCCCGAAGCACGCCTACTTCTGTTGCGCTTAAGTTGCCACTGTGACTATCGGGGGTGTGGGGGTAACAGCCAAGTTGCTATAAATGCAGCTTTTATTCCGGTCCCTACCGCCTATATGTACAGATGTATGCACTAATGTGGTTACTAAACTTACGCTGTTTCATCCTACAACAGGTGATCGCATCTAGAGACATACCTCATTGTGGTAGAAAGTGCAGACCACTGCCGATTGTCCCCCCTGTCACACACCTCTAAAGTGTGGCTGGTCGTATATATATATATATATATATATATATATATATATATATATATATATATATATATATATATATATATATATATATATATATATATATATATATATATACTCCCTTATCCGGCCGTCTTGCATCATTTTTTTTTTCGTTTTAAACGGTGACGTACCTAGCAGCGCAAATCCGCTTCGCTTCATGCACTCGGGTTTCGTGTGAATCCACCGGTACCCGTCGCAGTACTCCTCGCTAAACTTATCTGAAACGAACAAAATAGAAATAGAGAAAAGAATGAAAAGCCGGAATTTAGCCATTTATAGCCTCCACAAGACGAAACGACGATGAGTGCGCACTTTGAATGTTACTTCAGCCTACAAAGTGCTCGCCTTCGACGCAGCTGGAGCCACGGCTTGTGCTATAGTTACATAAAAGCGTATATAACAAGACATAGCGGATTTCAGACACTTGCCGGTAGTTTCCGTGGATGTGTCTTCGACAGCAGCGGAAGACGCCGTCAGTATCATAAGCAACGATGAGTATTCTCCAACGGATAGGATCCACCCGTGCGCGACTCTTCTGCGCGCCATCTTAGGTTTAGCTACTATGGCTCTTACCCGCTACAGCGGATTGGCGAAGAAGCAGGTGGTTTTACAAGTGCTTCAATAAATTTATAACCGAAGTAAAGCAGTATATTGACTGTGGATGAGGTGTAAATGGTGGAGAAATGAGAAGAAGGCTGTATAATGGATTTTGAGGTATTGTAATTTAGAATCCAGAAATAAAATTAAAGAATCAAAAGTAAGATAGGAAAATTAATATGGTGATCGTATTGTGTCCCCAGCGAAGTCGTAAATCGCAATGCAATTCAGGGGCCGCTGTGGCTGAATCCCAGCGAAGGCGCCGCAAGGGACAGAATGACTGGCGAAGATTTTAATGACAGCCCAAGTTGCAGAAATGAAACATCTAAAGCTTCTTTTTTCTCATGAAAATCGGTACAGGATAAGGAAAGAAATACTCAACAGATTTGAATATATTGTAAACATAACAGGGAGAGGACAGAGAAAGACGAGATTTGTTGAATAAAATTTAAAGCCTCAATCCTGCGTCGAATCCAAACTAAGTCGTTCCCCAGCCCACACTGGCTGACCATAATTACCAACGGGCAATGGAACCCCAATTTGCCAAAACTGCACAAATCAATCATTGGTTACCCAAAATCACATTCTTTGGTGCTGCGTGGGCTTACCCCCTCCCAGGTCGCTCCTGCCAGCTCCCTCACAACAGACCCACGTGGGAGGAGCTGCTCAGAACGCCGGATGAAAAATTACAAAAAGCCCTCGTTGCCTGGGCCGAAAGGGTCGCTCCTCGTGAGGGGCCGTCCTAGGACTCGGGCCTTCCAGATAACTGAGCAGAATCTCAATAAAGTTGTTACCACCACCGCGGCAGAATACGGCAGCGCCATCTTATACTACTGATATACTTCTTATAACCTGGCCGTATATACTTAGCCATTCGAAAGGCAGCTACAAAATTTTACAGACCACAAACGTGAGCCAACTTCCATCTTCCCTTTCTCTCTCTCACACATACACAAGAAAGTGCGCACCTCTTACAAAAAAAAAAAAAAACTTTGTAAGGTCACCGCGAACGCTTGATACGAAAGCCGAATTAGAAACCAATTCGGCTCCCACTACCGAGAAAACGTTGGCCGAATCTCTATCCGGACTGGCTCGTATAAGCAATGAAATATCAGCACTGACCTCTAAAGTTGCCTCTTTCGATGATCGTCTATCTAAACTAGAGTCACTTGTCGCCAACACTACCGATGTCGTTGACCGCATGCAGGAACTAGAAAATACTGTTTCTGGTCTCTAAGATATGATCAAAAAGCTGGAGCGTTGGAACGACGACCTGGAAAATCGGTCACGACGGAATAGCTTTGTTACTAACGGATTATCTGAAAAACTGAACGAGACACCTGAGGCTCTTCCCACTTGAGTACAACACATGCTGACGTCAAAGCTTCAGGTGTGATAACATCGAGCGTTGTCACAGACTTGGACTAAAAAGGACGCGTAAAGATAGACCTGTCATCATCAAACTGTTAGACGTTCGAACTAAATTAGATGTCTTAAATAACGCACGAAAACTGAAAGGTTGAAAAATTTACTTCAGTGAAGACTTTTCTGCACGCGTGCGGCAGGTGCGTAGATCTCTATGGCAGAAGTCAGCGGAACTCAGAAAAGTCTCAAAGAAGGTACGGTTGCAGCAAGAGCACCTGATTATCGACAGTGTTCGGTACGAATAAAGCATTGTCAGAAAGCGCTTTGTTAAGGCATCTGATAATATAGCACCCAGAAATTCCAACTGACTTCCATGTAAAAGGAAACTGACACTTCTGAAATTTTATGCTCACAGCTTGGTTAACAGATATACTTGTTTCAACTGGCTTGTAGAATGTCACAAACCATCAATAATATGTGTTACCGAGACATGTTAAATGACTCCATTTCTGAGAGTGAACTTTCGCCGCCTAGTTACTCAGTATTGAGAAATGACAGGACTGTTGGTCGCGTTGGCGGCGTAGCGCTTTTTATTTCTAAAGATATTAAATACGTCTTGCTACCGGAGCTTCTTGACAACGAATCTTTTTGGTGGAAAATTGACTTTGGTGGCTTTACTGTTGTGATTGGCGCTGTATACCGACCGCCATATGATGCGAGTGATGGGCTCCTGTATAGCGAATGTGACGTCATCGAGGGCATCTCCGATCACAACGCGGTAATTGTCCGTCTAGAGGTTGCTATAGAGCCCAATAAACCCACATATAGTACTGTCCATGACTTTCCTCGAGCTGACAATTCTATCGTCGCCTCGCTTGCATCACACTTTGATGAGTTGATGTTTTCGAGTGATGCCTTAGGTGTGGACTTGTTAGTTGAAATGTTTCACAACATTGTCAAAGAGTGCATAGCTGATTTCGTGCCAAAAATGCGTGCAAAACGAAACCGGAAGCACCCATGGTATACTAGAAAGATTATACAGTTGATTTACCGGATATAACGCTTTCGCTCTGACTCTCGCACTCGGAATGCCCGATAAAATCAATGCTAACATCACTTAGAAAAATTCTTAAAGCTAAAATGCCGCATGCTGGAGACTACTACTATTATAACACTACGACGACATTCCTAAAAGGTAACCCATCCAAATTCTGGAAAACGATTCTTCCTCCTCTTTCCAACTCCACTTCTATGGTCATTATTGGACCGTCGTGTTCTAATGCCGTCATGATTTCTGAAGCGTTCAATACATAGATTAAATCTCGTTTTGTTGAAGATAACCGCATTATCCGTACTTTTCACTGCGGTAGTGTTTAAGAATGTTTTCCAAAACTAAAGATAACGTTCAGCGCAGTTCGCACCCTCTTGCTAAATATCGATACCAGTAAAAGTGCAGGAACAGATGACTTTCCAAACATGTTCTTAAAGAGGTGCTCGGAATACTGTGCGCTGTATCGGACTATCATCTCTCAAAAATCTGTCGAATCACAAACTGTTCCCAGCGACTGGAAGGTTGCTCAGGTTGTACCAATACACAAATCTGGCAAGAGGCAAGGAATTTCCAGTTATAGACCAATCTCGTTATTATCTACTTGTTCTAAGCTACCAGAACACATGGTTCATAAGCATAATATAGAGTACCTCACAATAACAACATTATTTCACATCATCAGCATGGTTTTACATCGGGTTTCTCCACGGTTACGCAACAGATTGAATTCACTCATGACGTTGCCACTACACTTAATAATCGTGGCCACACTGACGCCATTTTTGTTGACTACCCCGAAGCATTTGACAACGTATGTCATGCTAAGGTACTTATGGAACTTGACACTATCTTCGGAGGTATACACGGCAATAGTTAACGTGCTTGGCTGTATAAGAGACTACTTGCATCTCAGGTCCCAGTTTGTCTTATTTAATCAGGAGCACTCGTCTTCAGTCGATATTTCCTCCGGCGTCTCACAGGGCGTCGTATTAGGGCCACTTTTACTCATTATTTACATTAATGAAAGAACGTTATTACTAACACTGCTCCGTGTGTAGACAAATGACTGTGTGTCATGTACTCTAACAACATCAGTGTCAATCGTTATCATCTGTAGTGGCACCGCAAGAATGGAAAATAGATAACATAATTCCAGTACCAAAGAAAGGATCACCGTTATCCTGCCACAATTACCGTCCAATTTCCCTCATCAGTGTTTGTTCCAAGCTAGTGGCTCGAGCATATAATTTATTCTCCTGTTCTAAACCATCTAACATCCGCTAATTTCTTTAATCCTAATCAACATGGTTTTCAGAAAGGCATGTTCTGGGAGACTCAACTAGTTCTCTTCATTAATGACATCAGCTCGCGTCTTGATCAAACATACCCATAGATGCCCTCTTCCAAGATTTCCAAAAGGCTTTCGGCAGGGTTCCTCATGAACGACGCTTCCTAAAAATATATATCGCGTCTTAATTTTACCCCTTGTGTTCTTCAATGGATACGCAACTTTCTGACAAACCGCCAACAGTTCGTTTACGTTAACCAATGCTCGTCTAATTTATCACCCGTTATCTTTGGCGTGCCAAAAGGCACAGTCCTGGCGCACTATCCTCTTTATATATGTGTATATATATATATATATATATATATATATATATATATATATATATATATATATATATATATATATATATATATATATATATATATATATATATATATATATATATATATATATATATATATATATATATATATATTACCGAGAGGTTGCTCTTCCAAAATTAGTTTATTTAGTGATGATTGTGTAATCTATCGTCCTATTACTCAGGACGCTGCTTCTCGTGCTCTCCAGTCTGACCTTAAGTCATTGAAACTTGACGTAATAATTGGCTAATGGCACTCAACTTCAAAAAAATGTCGCTACTTCCTTTCCATCGTCGTCAATCATTTATTTCAGCTAAATACGTTATCGCCGGTTCTGAAATATGTGCTGTGACTTCTTATAAGTACTTACGCATTAACTTGTCCAATAACCTCAGTTGGTCCTCATACATTTGCATCATTAGTAATGATGCCAATCATGTGCTATGCTACCTGCGCCGTAGTCCACGTCTTGATCCCCCCTCAGTAAAACTACTAGCATATTTAACAATCGTTCGACCCAAACTAGAATACGCATGCTCAGTATGGGACCCACACCAATCTAACCTGGCCACAGCACTGAAATCTATACAGAATCGTGCGGCAAGATTCATTCAATCTGACTACTCTTACCACACTAGCGTTACTAAGCTTAAGTCATCTCTGAACCTTCCAACCCGCCAGCACCGCCGCAAAACAGCAAGACGGTGCCTTTTTTACAAATTTTATCACTCGCTGCTTCACCAGATCGACATCGCGCCTGCGCATCGCAGTTCATCCCGTCATAACCATTCAAAGGCTGTTTATCCCCCTCCAGCTCGCACCACCGCTCATCTTAACCCTTTCTTCATTAAAACAGCGAAAGACCGCAATCGTCTACCTACGGAAGCGGTGCACCACTCCAGTCATTCATCGTTCAAGGCATTCATTGAAAATATGACCTAAACATGCCCACCCCTCATGTAAAACCCCAAATGGGGTACTTGAGGTAGGAATAAATAAATAAATAAATAAATAAATAAATAAATAAATAAATAAATAAATAAATAAATAAATAAAAAATAAATAAATAAATGCCCCAGGAGATGCTGAACAACACGTTCAGTGCCTTCTGCAACTGGAGCAAGACCTGGCAAATGGAAATTAACTTCGATCAAAAGGTGCCTATGATCATATTTTTTTCGATCAAAAAGGAACCCCTGAAATTCACCTGCACTAATGATAAGAAGATTTTGACTTGTTCAAATATCTTGGTGTAACTTTTTCTTGCAACTGAAAGTGGCACAAACATGTCGGCTTCATTTGTTTCAGGGCACTAAGGCGACTTAAATATTTAAAAAGAACACTATGAACAGCAACCACGGAATGCAAACTAGCAGCTTATACAATCCCTCGTGAGGCCCACTCTAGAATATGCATCTGTTGTCTTGTCACCTCACTGCGTATCTGATGTATCAGATTCGCCGAAAATATATTGAGTACCTAGGCGCATTCATGGCCGCATGCGTACGTGAGATACTAGAACCACGATGGTGGGACCACTGATAATTGACGCTATATGCTCTGCAACGTACGGCGATGAGCAAAACCCGCCGATGGCGGATAAATCAACGGATCTCGTAGGCACGCAAGCCCCTCCTGGCTGGACTTTTCGCTGACATGGTAGCATCGCCGCCCACGGGATAAGCTAACTGATTTATTTCGGATGGTAGGTTGCCATATTCGGAAGTTCAAATCACTTTATGATGTTTTTTTTTAATCTGATGATGATGAGCTTGAATTTTACATTCACAGACTTCGAGAGCGAGCATTCGAGAGCGAATGGGACTATGCTAATGCAGGTACAACCAATTTAAGAAGCCCACTAAGCTTCAACAAACGAACCACCTTCACCAAAACAGAAACTGGGCTCCCTGGTGAAGCATTCGGCCACTCCCACGCTCCCCCTAATCATTATTACAATTAACCCATGGCCCTAAGTCTCCAGCAACTAAGGAGCACCTGACCAAGGGGGCGGTCAGACCTGTAACCAAGCAGAAGGTGCTAAAAATCTCTGGACCTGGACAGGTTGCCACTGAAAACTGATCCCGGCCACATTTAACACCCTAACTATTTCGAGTGCGTCTACCTTAGCCGGATTCTTTAAGGAATTAGCAGATATTCATTGCGCTTAATGAGATTAAACTAACTGTCATGATTATATAGTGCTGAATAACGGCCATGCCCTCTGTTATTGAGGTGTCCCAGAAAAGAAGCAATACAGGTAGAATTTCTAATGTATAAGGACATAGCGGGAAACATTGACGAATTCTACATTACTAATGAGAGGGTACAAGAGTCGCAATCGAACTTTATAAGAGGCATGCATTAAACGTACTACAAATTTATGCTCCAACATCTAGTGACGATGATGATGAAGTAGATCAGTTTTATGGAGATGTCAAACTAGCAATGAAAAAAGTGCAAACAGTATTCTGTAGAAACGGGTGACTTCAATAGAAAAGTGAGGAAAAAGGCAGGCTGTTGAAATAGCAATCGGCATCAACGGTGTCGATTCAAGGAACACTAGAGGAGAGATGCTGGTAGAATTCGCAGAAAGGATTAAGCTGCCAATGATGAACACCTTTTTCAGGAAGCGTAGCAACAGAAAGTGTACCTGGCAATGTCCTAATGCTGAAACAAGAAATTAAATTTATTTCATGCTTTCTGCCGATCCCAACATAGTGCGGGATGTAGAAGATTTAGGTATGGTAAAGTGTAGTGATTATATATCTGAGGGCTACGATACACCTCAATTTGAAGAGAGAAAGAGTAAAATTGGTCGAGAAGAAACAGGCGAACGTAGAGGCAGTAAGGGTAAAAGCAGACAAATTCAGGCTATTACTCGCAAACAAATATGCAGTCTTAGAACAGACAGACGAAGATGACATAGAGGTAAAGAACGAAACCGTAATTCGCTGGCCATAGAGGCAGCAATTGAAGTGGGAGGCAAGGCACCAAGGCAATCAGTAGGCTAGCTCTCCGAAATAGATAAGGGCCTAATAAGCAAACGACAAAGAATGAAAGTGTCCAACTCAAGAGGTAAGATAAAATTGTCGGAACTGTCAAAAGTGATCTAGAAAGCGAAAATAAGGAATATTCGAAATTATAACGTGACGAAGACTGACGAATACGTATAAAATCAGCGCAGCCTGAAATCACTGAGAAGCAAACTGGGCATAGATCAAACCAAGAAGTATGCACTGAAACATAACAGGGTAACATCATCAACAATCTCGAAGGTATAGTAAAATCAACGGAAGAATTCTATACTGACCTGTACAGTACCCCTAAGAATCAGGATACCTCCAGTCAAAGCAATAATGAACAAGATACAGACACTTCTCCTATTACTTCTGACCTCGTCAAAAGGTAAGACGGTTCTAGAAAGACATTAAACGAGGAAAAGCGGCAGGACAAGATGGAATTTAATCGATGGAATCGATTTAATCAACGATGGAGAAGACATAATGCTTGGGAAACTGGCGGCTCTCTATACGAAATGTCTGTCGACTTCAAAGGTCCCAGAAAACTGGAAGAATGCAAACTTTATACCGATGAACGAAAGGGAAGACATTAACAAATTACTTAACCAGAGGCCTATTACCTTTCTCCCAGTATTACATAAAATATTCCGCAAAATAATTTGCAATAGAATAAGGGCAACACTGGACTTTATCCAACCAAGGGAACAGGCTGGCTTCAGGCAGATATACTCTACAATGGAACACATCCATGTCATTAATCGGGTAATTGAGAAATCTTCAGAGTACAATCAGTGTCTCTATATGGTTTTCATAGATTACAAAAAGCCATTTGATTCAGTAGAGATACCAGAAGTCATACAGGCGTTACATAATCAAGGAGTACAGACCACTTACGTCAATACCTTCGAAATTATCTACAGGGAGTCCACAGCTACCTTCATTCTACACAAGTAGGGATGGATCTATGAAGGACGAGGTCATAGAACGAAACATAATCTCTTCCAGGCTATTCACTGCTTGCTCGGAAGAAGTATTAAAGCTATTAAACTGGAAGGCTTAGGAGTAATGATCGATGGCAAATATCTTAGCAACTTTCGGTTTGCAGATGGCATTGTTCAATTAAGCAACACTGCAGACGATTTGCAGGATATGATTGAGGACCTTAACAGACAGAGAGTAAGAGTGCAGTTGAAAATTAATATGCGGACGACAAAGATAATGATCGATAGCCGGTCAAGGAAACAAGCGTTTAGAGTCTGTGAAGGAGTACGTTTACCTAGGTTAATTGTTCACAGGGAACCCTGATCATGAAAACTAACTCCACAAAAGAACAAAAATGGGTTACATCGCACACGGGAGACATTGCCAGCTCCTAACTCGAAGCTTACCATTACGATTCAAAAGAAAGATGTACAATCAGTGCATTTTACGGGTGCTGACACATGGGGCAGAGACTTGGAGACTGACAAAGAAGCTGTAGAACAAATTAAGGACCGCGGAAAGAGTGAAATAACGAAGAATGTCAGGCATAACTTTAAAAGACAGAAAGAGAGCGGTTTGGATCAGGAGCAAACTGGTATAGCCAATGTTTTAATTCACATTAGGAGAAAAATGGAGCTGGGCAAGCCATCTAATGCACAGATTAGATAACTGTTGGACGATTAGGATTACATAATGGGTACCATCAATCGGGGAGCGCAGTCGAGGACGGCAGAAGACTAGGTGGGGCGATGAAATTGGGAAATTGGCGGGCGCCAGTTGGAATCGGTTGGCGCAGGACAGCGGTAATTGGAGATCGCAGGCAGAGGCCTTCGCCTTCCGGAGGAGATAAAATACGATGATGATGACGATGATCATACTGATGGTGGTGTCAGGAGGGTGTGCAATATATACCGACGTAATGAAAACTACTTGACATTAATGCTTTATTTATTTATAAGACTTAGACCAGAACCGTGGCCGACAATATACAATATACTGTCTCGGGGATGGGAGGTATAGGTTTCACTATACTCATTCCACATGCGTGAATGAGGATCCACTCGGGCCGACAAAGTACTTCGAGGGTATTGATGTCCTGCATCAATATCCGTGGCTTTCGGTTCATCACTGTAAAATCTACACCGGTGGGAATGTTGCGCAGGGACACCGCTAGTATGTCGCGGAGGTAGGACGGGTCAGTGCGAGAGTAGCTCAGATCTGTACATGTGTTGACAAGGTGTACGTAGACTGGGCTTTGTGGAGGGCCTTGGGAGGAAGGTGGAAGGTTGCTAACTCTAGACATTCTCACAAACGTTCCAGCAGAAGTGTGTCGCATGCGTAAAAGTAGCAGCGCGTTGTAACTGGAATGTTGTTTTGCCACCACTGAAACGAGTTATCTATGAGGCGTGTACGCAGCACGATTACTCCTTCATGCTTCTCTCGAACACTGGGCGTAGTCTAGCGGCGCCACATTGCAGGGCGCTTGTGAGCGCCCAAACGTGGTGCAACACGTGGTTGACACGTGGTGCAACACGTGGTACTGCAGAGAATTCCGAACATATATAGCCTAAGATAGGAGGGGCATGGCGCGCCATTAACGGCTAAACACTGCGAAATGATTCCTTGCTTGCCGCACAAACTTAGTGGAATATGCTTTGTGACCCAAGTTGGCGAAAGTTTTACTTAAAATAGTCCCCTCAGAAGGACTGCTCATTTCGAGCTGACATGCGCAGTGCATACAACGGGTACCCATGATCGTGTCTGCTAAGAATTTCATCGCTATGCGCCGTTACACCAACACGACGAAGCAAAGTCGCCCCGGACTAGCAGCAAGCCACAGACTTCAATCCTTCAAAGCCCACCAGGAATATTGTCGCCAAATGAACAAACAATCTCGGTTTCAGCGTCCCCTGCTTCATCAGCCAAGCGGTCCATCTACCTTCCATGGGGTTTCGTCGGATGATCCATAACCTGGCTCGAGATTTTCGGAAGGATCGCCCCTTTCAGCAACTGGACCTCTATACCTCCTTGTAAGATGCCACGAGAACACCGTTCGAGAATGGGTCCACACTCACGACGTGAGACTTGTTTTGCTGTAAATTGCTGAGGACCGTCACAATCGTTGGCCGGAAAGAAAGGACCGAAGCTCTATTGGACGCCCGAGTGCAGCTATCAAACGCTACCATTTGTACAGAAGGAATGAGCTGTCTATTGCGCCACGCCGACCCTGAAATGTCCGAGGAGATGAAAGTTCGCTTACTCATGCACGGTATGAAGCAAGAAATTTTCGCCTGAATGATACGAAACCGAATGAAGACCGTCGAAGATCTTCTTCGCAAAGCCACCAGCATAAAAAAACTCTGGAAATGCGGAATCACCAATTCAGCCGCTGCACCATCCCAGCAAACTACGCCGAAGTTCCATAACTGGGCACCGACGGCATACGCGAGACCATCAGAGAGCGGTCGCTTGAGAGAAACTTCTGAGGATGTTTCCAAGATGGCAGCCTTGCTTTTCCTCGATCGCTGACATCGTGGGAAAAGAAATCCAAAGGTCACTTGAACTTCTCGAAGGGCAGCCGCTATTGCTACAGGCTCAGCCTGAAGTAAAGGTGGCCATAGATGGACTTGCACCGTGCGTACACTTTCATTTGCTAGCCTTGAAAATTTTAGGCATTTGTTTACTGAGAAGTTTGATATCTTATAATAGCGTTTCTTAGGCGTTTGAAACTTTAAAACGCCTGAGAAACGCATAAAAAAATAGACATTACAAATTTTTTTATTGTGAGAGAAAGTTCGTGGTCTTCGTGAAGAAAAAGGACGAATTTCTGCGTGAACCCAGGCAGCACAAAAGAGATACGTAAAGTTTTCGTAGCGTTTATCCAAGACGATAAAAACGGGTTAAAGAAGACACGAATGAGAGAACTTCGGCGGGAAAACGTCGTATATCTCTGCTAATGTCCGGCTTAATTACTTTCTTGAGACGATCTAGAACAGGTCTGCAAGACGTATTCGAAAAGCTGGTCTAGAAATAGGATTGGGAAAGACACAAGTAATCCCTTTGGCAAAACTATTCGTAACCAATTTCTAAACGTTTTTAGGACGTTATCAAAAAGCTGGTCTAGAAGCGGTCTTGAAAGGTTTACGATCATCTGAAGCTAATTTTCGCGGGTGACGGGCGCGATCAGACATCGTTGTTCAAAACACGCGTTTAGTTTCGCCTCACGCGACTGGCCTATGCCGCGCAGACGTCGTCAGCCGCACCCGTTGGCACGGCCTAGGCCAATCGCGTGAGGTGAAACTGATCGGGCGTTTCGAACAACGATCTCCAATCGCGCCCCAGATGAGTAGAAGCGTAGGTGTTGGCTGTAAGAGCCATGGCGCAGTGCCAAGCACTGTTCCCCGCATGGCCGGCGCATCCTCTACCAAGTCGCAGGAAAATTAGCCTGTTAAGAATAATAAATTCTTAATACCGCCTTTAGTAAGCTACGATGCTTACAACCACAATGGGAATGACATCCTGCAAAGAACAAATGGCCACGTCTTGGCAAGTGGCCAGACCAAGCCCTTCATGCCAAGAGTGCATGAAATGAGAACATTGTGACAAAGCAAAAACACTTTATTAAAATGTAGTGCTTATGCAAGGTTCGAACAAACTGTGTGAGAAATGCAAATAGAAGTAAAGGTACATCAACAATGCCAAAAGTCGCAGAAAGGATTCGTAATGAACTCGAAAGTGAACATTCACTAGCACATAAACAAAATTCCAAGTACACATACAAAAATGAACAGAAAAACCTGGAGTGTACTAAAGTGTCTAATTTATCATAGTAAAGTGCATGTGCTAGTAGATGGACTAGAGTTATGCAGAAGTGACATCGGAGCGAACGGAAGAAGTAGACTGAAAAATGCGAGAGTATGAATCGGATGGTAACTGCCTCCAAGCAATGTTACTGATCAGCTAGAAGCTTGAAAAGAGCACAAAAAGAAATACCACCTCATACCATCATAAAACAATCCTGTGACAGAAATAAAAAAAATGGGAACAATGCAAAATTGGAAATATTGCCTTTAGGATATATCAAAGAAGGTAATGCCGAGAAAAAATAACCATACAAAAAAAGAGCAAAAAGTGAAATTAGTACAGAATACTTCAGTGTAACAAGTGAACACTACTGTAGTACAGCGAACGATGAGACAGTAATGCTGCATCTTGCCACTCCAGAACGTGAGAAATGAATATGCAAGACTCATATTAGAAACTTACATAAACATGGAAATAAACTGGAATGCACTGGAAGCTGCATTTGTGTAACAAAGGAAGCAATGGTCATAATAAATAGTAAGTGTCTTATCTAAAAAGCCCTTTACAAGAGGCAAAGTTGTACCTCTCTGGCAAAAACAAAGTTGCAACGAATAATTTGCAAACCAGCAAATAGCAGTCTATTGACTCGGCGGCCGTCGAAACCGCCCGTGTAGCAGCTCGAACTTGACCTTTGAGTCAACTGACTATCGGTTGGAAGGCCTTCCAAACGCCCGTGTGACACAGGTATAACACCGACCGACGAAGCCGCGGCAACGGGATCTAGGCAGGATGGAGTGCCGGGATCCTCCACGACGTTGAAGCAAATTGCCCACAGCAGTGACATGAACGAGAGCCAGACCACCGACATCCCAGAAAAGAAAGAAAAGGAAGGACACGAGCCCAAGAATGACCAGGGGTGGAACGTACAATTAAACAAGAAGAAACGAAAGCAGTTGCGCCAGAGGCTGCCTACTGCGTCGTCTCCCGAAAAGCTTGTTTCTTCCCAAGCGAGGACCAACGACGTGGCTTGCCCGCAGGCAATGGCACCCCGACAGGCGTTTGTGCTCGGCGACGGAAACGCGTACCGAATGAAATATGCGGTTTCGCGGATTACAAATAGGAGCAGGCTCGTGAAATTTCGTACTAAGAGAGATGCTACATTACAGGAAGTTATCACTGAGGCGGATCGATGCGTCGACTGACATTTCACCCAATATCACCCAATACCAATGTCACCCCGTATATTGGTATGCTACAACGTACAAATATACGGGGTGATAATTTTTATATTTTCCAGAATTTTTTAACATCGCCTGTGGCCGAGAGCATAATTTTCTTTTTTGTCTCTCAGCCGGATCATTCCAAAAGGCGGACATTACTGGCTCGAGAAATCGAAACACATGTTCAAAAAATTAAAAAGAAAATCATAAATCAATTTCTTGAGTCATTACTTCCCAGCACTTATTGCAATTTGCGAATTGTAGCCGGTTAGTTCGCAAGGCGTATCCATTTGGAATGAATATACAGAGTGACACCAATTTGGATATGGACTAGTATGTTGATGTTAGCAACAGGCGATTTTTTTTACTTCCAGGAAACTTGCAAATGATCACCCCGTAGCATAATGAAGCAACGTAGCCGCACGCCGTATTGCCGCCGCATAAACGCGTTATGTACGCGGTGTGTAATGTAGTCGCTCCCCTCTCTCACGCTTCCTTGTGGACATGGTGCGCCACCTAGCCGCGCCGCCACGAAGTTCGCGTGTGGCGCGAGTCCCAGGTTGGCGTCAAGGATGGATGGATATGGAAAAACTTTATTTTCGTCAGAACGCATGTGCGGACGATTCCGTGCTAGATGGCCATCAGCTCATGGCTGACGGCGACCTGGGTGGCCCACTCCACGGCCCTGGTCTGGACGACCGGGTCTGAGCTGGCCAACACGGCCTCCCACTGGCGTCAAGGAGTTTCATTGTAGAGCGGCACATATCCAGTAGCCCTTACCCAAGTTGTTCCGACTGTTTATTTTAGACCCGGTTCCCTCAGCACAGCATGCAGCCTGATGTTGTACCCATTATATACCATGGACTGCCCAGTGAGCCTAGTTGGCGTGAGAGAGTTTAGAGCAGAAAAAAATACAAACAGACAAATAAACATACCGCAAATTGGGTGAAATTCCCAAAGACTGCTATTCGCACTGAATAGACAGAGGGCCCGAATATTCGACAATTAATGGAGACAGAGAGCGTTGTTGTATTATTGCTCGCGGGCTGCTGAGTTCTTTGTAGCAGCGTTGATTACGTGCAGAACAGAAGGATGTTAGCATCAGCTATCCACAAAAACATTTTATCAACCGAAATAATGATGCTGTGATCGCATTGCTTACTCTTTTTTGCAGTGCCCTCATGTGATATCTAGGTGGTGTTGGATCATGTGGGATGTCAAAAACAGAATAGGGCGCGTCCATTACGAAACCGAGACTAATAGAACTAGAACAGTGTTGATTTAAAGCCAGTTAGAAAGCCAAGCCAAAACGAAGCGTCTGTTCCGTTGGCGGCGTCCATTGGGGTCGTGTTTAGTCGTTTCGCTAGTTAACTTGACATATTAGTTTCTGATTGAGTTACAATCGGCTGAGGTTCTCACATACTTGTTCAAAATGACTATGCGAACATTTGGAGACAAGCCGACTGCCTTCCAGTTGGAAGAAGATGGCGAGTTCTACTATATTGGGTCCGAGGTGAATAGGCTTTGTGCTGTGCTTCCGCTTATTACGCCGGCATTCGCTCTTGGCGAGAGCTGTTTCACGGCGCGTTGATCGCTTGTCACGATGTCAACTGCTCTGTTTGTCTACGTTAGGTGGGGAACTACCTTCGTATGTTTCGTGGATCACTTTACAAGAAATACCCGTCGCTCTGGCGACGATTGGTCACCGTCGACGAACGCAAGAAGATCGCCTCATTAGGTAACCTATCATTTGAATTCGGTTAGGTTGCATGCAAGCTTTCTATCGATTTCTTTTCGCGCGTGACTGAAGCACTGCCTTTAAAAAATGAAATGAAGAACAGCGCTTTTATTCGGCTGCTGAGTGTAACTAAGCAGATATCAGTTTCAGTTTCTCGAGAGCCGAAGCCCCCTCCGGTTTCTCTTGTTTTATCAGTTCGGCAGATTTGTTCTCGCTTGTGAACCAGTTGCCTTTTTTTTGCTGTTTGTTTAATCATGGCCCATGTCCGGGAAAGCGACGTCGCTAGTTCGCACGACTAGTAGCATGCTGGACTAAAGAACCACCACTGCATTTTGCTACTAGAGATTTGTCAGTGGTTTCCGACTAGCCTTAAAACGATAAAGAGAAAAGAAAAAAAATATAGTGAATGCCTTAGACGGTATCGACCTCCCCCTCAGTCGCTTTCACAAGGTTTGTTTTAAATGAATGCTGTATTGGAAAACTGAAGCGTTGCACTAGTAGGTCATTTATCTTCACGTTGTTCGAATACCTTCAAAAGCTGATGGCCATAAAGTGAACTTGTTTACCCGGCCAAAGCAAGCGGCAGCTTAGCATTTGGGCTGTGAAACCTAAACGTCATGACAGCTTTCTCTCTCTCCTCCCCATTATTTGGGCAGCACTGATGTTTTATCACCTGCATGAACAACAATTGTTGCATTACGTGACTGTGGCTGGAAAGTATATATGAAAGTATGAATACATGACTTTAATCTTAAGCTTATAAGTAAGTCTGACATACAAGCAACATCAAATTTTTAAACGACAGTAAGATCATTTTTATATTTGGGGCAGCCCTGAAGAATTCACCGTGGACCTTACACTTCTGTGTGGGGCCCGTTAAGCGAGCACTGAGGTGGTTGTTTGTGTTCAGCGTAATCGTAGGTTTACAGGTGTGCTCTGTCTTACTTATTGTGCAGTGCAGTGGAAGCTTCAAGCTGTGCCTTTCTACCAGGAGCCATAAGCAGGAATAATGCATTGTCCACTGCTAATATCCCATTATGTGCAGGGGCAGTTGGATTGAAGGATAACACAAGGATTAGTATCGCACATTGGGCAAGACCTCCTTTCCCTTAGGCACACAGCCTGTTCTCATTCCTGAATGGCTGACATAACCCATAGCTTCCACTGCAGTGTGTTACATTTGTGATTTAATTAGGCATTTTCAATACTAAGCTGAAGTGTGCTCATGTTTAAATTACGGGAACATTAATGCCTTTTCCAGACATTCTTTTGTCGTCTTTCTTACTCTGACTGTTATGTGCTTATGTGTGTGTGTATTTTGCTTCAAGCCTTAGCGGTTGCTTCAAAACCAAAGGGTTATAATGCCACTCTACTCTCACTAAAATGTGGGCATTGATCCACATGTGTTTGCATGTCATGTGTCTGTTTATGTTCCTACCGGGATGTCTTTAATTGCACAAGTCAAATTTGGGGGGAAAAGGCCACAGAAATACATTGCAGTAAATGGAGCTGGAATGTCAACGGAGCCTACAGCAGAGTGCATGGCCATAACACGCACCGCTTGGGTATTTTTCGGAATTCCGACTGTGGCATTAGTGGCGTGCCTCGGGATTTGCAACCCATCTACCTGTGGCAGACAGAAAACCCATGTGACTGCACCCCTCTGCACCATTCACCACATGTGTGCGTGCATGTGAAGCATCCTGCTTTCCATGGTCTCTGTCCCCACCTTCTCTGGCAAGCTTTATGTGCAGAAATGTTGTACAGACCCTTTCTTCTCTCCATCGAACAAGGGCTGCCATGTTACAGTTCTTCAATCTTGGAATAGTTGGACAGTCATAGCACAGTTCTTTAATCACAGAATGCTTTGCATGTTGTAAAGTTGTGCAACGTGGTTGAGAACTGATGCTTACTCACGCTACAAACAGAATTGTAGAAATTAGCATGACATGCTTCAGTGCTATTAAATTGTGATGAAACACTTGTGGGACAATTAATTGCAGTCAAGTCTTATCACACTCATCTACTTACTGAGTCGGTGATCCGACATATAGCATGAATACACCCTTGCAGGCAACAGCAAAGGAGGAGAGGATTTCAAGACAGATGCAGAAAGTGCGAATAGCAACTGTAGGAATCTTGCAAAGGCAGCTATCTAACATATCTTTCTAGCAATTTTGGTTTTTCTTCATTCTGCGTGGAATCCTTCTGGTACAGCTCGGGAATGAAGTATTGAGGTACATTTAGTGTATGCTCAGCACATTTTTGCGAGGAATAAGCATGCGCACATTTATTTGTCTGGACTTATGAATCACCTCTTGGCTCCACAGTGTGGCATTTTGGGCAAAATTTTAACAGGTTTTCACATATTTTTTTAATTACACTGTCCACAGGTATGTGAACGTTGGGAAGGTGTGGGGATAATGCAGCCTTCTACCATTTTTCAGATGTTTTTCAGACCTAAACCATTATGCAGTGGCAAGTGCAGATACACTTGTACAAGTTTTCAGGAGCTTGCAGGCATATGTGCTCATAATAAGCCATGAATAGCTAGGCATCGACCATATGCATTCATTCTGCTTATTTCATCCGACGTACAGCACAATTATTGGGGAGAACGCAGTGACTGGCCAATGCTGTGATGAAAATCTGAGCCAAATAGTATTGCTGCACCTGCAACTAGAGTTTTTAAGTGAGCACATATGCCATCCACAAGCAGTGGTGTCTTATGCTGGTTTTGTGTGAGGCTGGTGGAGTGGTTGGAATATTATGAATCACATGATTCAATCAAACCTGATATTGCATCCCACCTTATTTATAGCTTACTGGTAGCGGTTCGAAATTGTGGGCTGACATAGTAACTCGGCAAGTTATAAACCACCAATTTTTGTTTTGTACCAGAGCTTCCAGGGTCATAGACTGCCAAGGAATTTTCTAAAACGTTGGGGAACTTGAAAATGCCATTGTAGTAGACACCTTCCTATGTTTTGCTCTACAGATTGCCTGCTTTTTCTTTCAAATTCAGGAAATTCCTTTCACTTTGCACGTACATTTGTACACTCTTACTACCATGGTGACCATGTCTAGGATTTTTTTTAATTTATTTAGACGTTATGATAAAGCAGCACCTACATGAGAAGCAAATGCAGTAATATCCTCTCTGATAAGGTAAAGATGCGATCTGCTGGTGAAGGATTCCACTGTACTGTTGCTTGGGCTCCCAATTTCGGAGGGCATGCTGATACTGAAGATCAGCATGATGAGTGTATCATGGCAGGGATTGTTTCATGTGGGTGTGGCGCCACAAATTTGTGCGCCATAGAAATGACAAATAGGAGTGTAAAATTAGGAAATCATGGCAGAGGCTGCATTTGAATGCTGTTAGCATCGTTTATGCAAAGTGCCCCAGGATGTTCGTTTGACGAAATGATTTTTGAGGAGATGATGCCCTTGAACTCTAGACACATTCCACATTTTTCGTTGAAGCTGTTGCTAGTGCCCCTTTGATGCTGGTATCTGTTGAGGACTAACCACTGATATAGGTTGTTACCTGTCTCAACCCACCTTTGCAAGTTTCTTGGTACCAGGCAGCCTTTGTTGAAAGTTGCACAGACCACTCTTCCGAGTCTTGGGTTATCACCATTCGTGTGCATGTTTGTGAGAAGCGTAGAGCAGTAGTGTGTGTACATTCAGAAAGCACAGCTTTCTGTCAATGCAGCTATGACACTGTTGAGGGGCCAGTGTTGGCTGGCTGCTGCAGCCTAGTACTACCTCGACTTTCTGTTACGTCAGTCTGAAGGAAGTCTGTACATTACCACAACTGTTGCATGCACTGGGAATGGAAAAGTGTGGCTGGCTGAAGCATGTGACCTCCTTTACTGTCTGTTCCAATTTCGGCACTTTCTTTGTCTACTTGTACCCTCGTCTGTTTGGGACATGGTACTAGGATGGCTGTTTCGACTCTGCACAACTCGGTGGGCTTGGCATTGTGGTTCGTTGAGAGCGGTGCGGGAAGATGCTGGAGCAACCACAGCACTCCCACCTCCCTTTCCTCGCCATGTGTCTCCGCCACAGGTGTTGGGCTGCACATTCTGGCCACCAACGTTTCCCTTCTCAGGGTTTCTGAGGTGGATGAGATAGTAGCGGGCAATGATGAGAAGTACAAGGCAGTGTGCGTGAGCACAGAGCCCCCGGTCTCCAGGTGAGTTCCTCATTCCTGATCACTTTGTCTTTCTCTCCCCTCTTTTTTTTTCTTTCTCTTTCTCTTCTCCCTGTCGTCTGTCTATTGTGGATCCTGCCGCTGCTGCTGTTGGTGCCACCGCCGATGGGGTCGTGGTCAGGCTTGGGTCCTCACAGTCTTGCAACAAGCATCAGCCTACTTAGGGCCACTGAGGTGGATGAAATCTTTGACGGCAAAGATGACAAGTACCGTGCCGTTTCTGTGAGCACAGAGCCGCCAGTTCCCAGGTGAGTTTCTTTGGTGCGTTGTGGAAAAAAAACTGCTGCTGCGGCTGGCTAGGACATCGTGTGCCACATCTGCTCCGGGCCCCCTCTGTGTGCTGCTTGCTCACCTCCTTGGCTCCCTCTGGTGTCTCTGCGGTGAACTGCACGCTTCAGTGGTGTTTGGAAAATGTTGTTTGGCGTCTGGTTTGAGTGAGGGCCCCGCTGGTTTTGGCTTTTGGCCTGTTCTGCTAGCAAAACGTGTTGCCTTGTTGAATGGTGGTGGCTATGGGAGAATACCATATTGTTGTTATGATTTTATTTTTCCTAGGACAGTATTTTTGAGCGATCACTTTTAGACAAACTATCCCTTTTGCCAGATTTCGCCTGTCTCAGCACCGGGCTCATCAAAGTATGTGGCCGTCAGTGCTCCTGGCACCGTGCGAAGATAACGAGCTTGGCACAGTGTCAGAAACGCTGTCGGCCATATACGGTGCTGGTGCTCAAGTCACGTGAGAGTGATAGCACCTCCAAAAGTGATTTCCTGAGAATACCGCCCCTGCTTTGCACTGACTTGCACACATTGCACTATTTACACTGTACGTGGGTAGTGAAATCAATAGTTCTACTATACCGTAGATGATGCTTTCCATTTGGGTGGTGGCTGCCATCCAGATGCATCGAGTGCAGGGCAGGAGTGGGAAGGAGACACTAGACAGGCGGTCCACCTCACGTAGCTCTCCTCCACCATACGGTGGCCTATCGTACAGTGTTTTTTCGTATGACCTATATCCTCATCTAGTGAAGATCCTAGATAAAATAAGGACATTAAGCTGCCAACACCTAAAACACTTTCCAAGTTTTGCATTCTGGTATAGCATGTAACAGAGACAAAATGTAATCCACAAACTTAATAATAGATAAGCATACTATTTAGATGAAATAAAGCTGTGATGGAACAGCTATGCCAATTGCACCAAGCCTGCACCAAAAGAAGCATAAGGACAAGCACCTCATTTCATTGGTGCTACCTCATTTGCAAAACGGAAGCCAAATCTTAATTAAAGTATCATTATCATGGAATTCAATGAATCAGCCATAGCTACAAATGTAGCTGATGCCATCAGGCGGCTTTTCATTGTTTTCGCCCTTTTGTTGCGTTTTTCTCCGGTGAAATTTCAGTGCATTACTGGTGCACGGTCTTGTACGTGCCATTTGTGCTGCATATCAGTATTCCTCATACTAGCGTCTCGTAGAGCTCAATCAAGGATGATGTTGAATGGAAGAAGAGGCTCAGATATTGTCCAGTCGCACATATTACAACATAGCTGTTGACAGTGCATCTTCACAAACTTTTCCTGAGGCTTGCCTGTTGAAGGTCAGAATGGCAGAAGTGGCTTTATATTGCAGTGTGTGTAGAGGGAGAGCAATTACAGTGGAAATAATTAAACCAGTTAGTGATTCTTATCCTGACTGCTTCATTAATGCACATGAGCCGGCTCTGCTATATCAGCTGTCTTCGGGACAATATTATAGATGTACGTTCGACACTGTGCCAAAAGGTCAAATGGCTGTTCCATCACTGAATAAAGACATTGAGTTAAGCGAACACCTAAACCACTTTCCTTGTTTTATGTTATTCTGTTTGGCAGTTCTTTTGCAATGTAACATATTTAGTGGACAAATAAATGTAACTGACATATAGACATAAACTCCTTGCACATAAGCATACTGTTGAGTTGAAATAGAGGCCTTAATTTAAATGAGCCTTTAAGTACTTTCTAAGTTTCATATTATTATTGTCATTCTCTAATGATGTAGTGTTAGTAGTAATGGAAATAATGTGACTTGCACACAGAGATTGATTTCTTAAGGATGTTTTCATTAGGTATAGTTATGTATAACATAAGATTTTTATGATTTGAAGCAACGTACCAACAGTATTGATTTTATATGCTAGTAGATCATGACTAGATGTTTGCTTTTGAATAACATAAAGCTGTGCTACTGCATAAGAAGTCTTATTAAGCTAAAGTTAATGACACAAATAGTATTTCACTAAAAATGTTAGACATGAGCAAGGTATTAGAACACGAGAAATGCTGTTGAGTGCAGAAGCAAGATTGCTCAGTGTGTTTTTTTTTTCTCACCTGTGTTCCTGTTTTCTTTTCTTGGCGTTTTATGAAGTGGACCACCGGGGTTTGTCGTTAAAACACAGTCTTTGAAACATATCAACAGCTTGAATGGCGCCCCTCACACACACAGGAGGCAGCAAGCTAAGTTTTCAGTTAAATTGGATGCTAATTCACATACAACAGAGAAGTGAGTACAGGTTCAACCACCTTTTAAATTGGCAACTGTCTGCCATGTTTTCTATTCTTTCTGTACGTTGTTTTGCATGTCACATGAGGCGTTGGGTGCTGCTTCTATATTAACACTTGTTTTACTTGAGGAGTATAAAACTTTTAGACCCGATCTGCCTGTAATTGTGTATCGGCCTTTGCTATCCTCTCTCCTCATCCTTATTCCTCCCAAACCCCCTCCCCTTCTGCTGACTGGCGTTCAGCTATCAGCCACTACTGTTGGACAGTTGCAGTAAAGCTAGAAAGAATTTCCTGTCTTTCTACTTTCATTTTATTTAGTACGTACTGAACAACCAAATTTATTGATATGAAGTTCAGGGAAGGGGCTGCTTCAGTTTGATGTCAACCTGACCTTTATAACCATGGTTTACTAAAACACTTAAAAGACTAGAAAACAAGAAAAAACTCCTCTTCCGCTCCGCCAAACTGTGGGATAATGAAAACATGTGGCTGAAATATTATAGAGTGGAAAAAACATACCTAACAGCAATTCGCGACGCTAAGCATTCTTTTTTCCACGCTGACTTGCCGAAAATGCGGACTACCAACCCAAGAAAATTCTGATAGGTTATAAACCCAAACCACGCATGCACTGTCGCTCTTACAAAAGAATCAGGTGAAGAGGCCACTGACATTGAATGTGCTAATATGTTTAACACCGCCTTTTCATCCGTATTTAGTAAAGAAAACGACATGCCATCCCCTGTACAATCCAGTGTCTTCGGAACTGTTATGCCGCCAATTTTTTTTGTCACATCTGGAATTTCTTCCATAATTGACAAAGTTAGACTATCTTCATCAACTGGGATCGATAACGTTAACTCAAAATTTCTAAGGAACACACAGAACATTTGTGCATCATTTTTGTGTTTACTGTACTCGCAGTCGCTTTCCACTGGCCAGCTTCCTGCCAATTGGAAATATGGAAAGGTCGTTCCAGGTATCAGAGAATCATCGCTAGGCTACCGACCCATTTCTTTAACCAGTACCCCGTGCAAAATCATGAAGCATGTGATTTACACACATATCATGGACTTTCTTGATTCGAGTAATTTCTTCAATCCTGCGCAGCATGCATTTCGCAGGGGTTCTTCATGAGAAACTCAACTGGTCACGTTTGCAAACGACTTACATGCGAACTTAGATTGCAATTTTCAGAGTGACGCCATTTTTCTGGACTTCGCAAAAGCGTTTGATAAAGTACCCCACAAGTGCCTTCTACTCAAACTTTCACTGTTAAATCTTCACCCTGACATCATAAATTGGATCCGTGAATTTCTAAATAACCGCTCTCAGGCTGTTTTTGTTAACAATGCTTCCTCTGATTCCCTTCCAGTAACATCAGGCGTTCTGCAAGGGTCTGTGCTTGGCCCGCTTTTATTCCTTATATACATTAACGACCTACCAACTCATGGATCTTGTAATATCCGAATGTTTGCCGATGACTGTGTTATTAATCACACTGTTGTCAATGCTTCTGATCAATTAACCCTTGAAAGTGATCTTAACCATAAAAAACACTGGTGCGACGATTGGCTAATGGAACTTAACCCTCACAAATGCAAAACCTTATCTTTCAACCGCCGCCACTTTCCATTTGTTTTTTGTTTTTTTATGCGATTAGCAGCATTCCTATCGAAGCAGTTCAATCGTCCAAGTATCTGGGGGTCACTTTCCGCCATGACCTTTCTTGGGCTTTACATGTCACTAACGTCATATCATCTGCAAATGAAACACTTGAATTTTTGCAATGTCATCTACATAACGCACCTAAGAACGTTAGCTTGTTAGCTTATAAAACTCTCCTGTGGAGAAAATTGAAATATGCTTCACCAATTTGGAACCCGCGACAAGCTTATATGCAACACGCCGTTGAGTCACTTCAAAACCGTGCTACTAGATTCATTCATTGTTCGTATTCTTATGATGTAAGTGTGTTATCACTAAAATTAGAATCTAATTTACCTTTTCTCTCATGTCGCCGCTGTATCGCCAGTCTTTCTTTATTCTATAAACTTTTTCATAGCTCGATGGGTATCCCGCCATACATTGCTCCTCCAACATGCATATCTAATCGCACTGGTCGCACTTCAAGTCGCGCGCCTACTTGCAAGCACTGTTACCTTTTATACGTCATTTTTTCCTCGTACAGCTACTGACTGGAATGGCCTTCCGGGCGACACCGCTATCATCCCTTGTCCATCTACCTTCATAGAAAGTGTCACCAATCACCTTTCACCATAGAGTAACACATGGTTTCTGCTTATTTCTGTGTAACCCACCCCTTATGTAATACCCCGTTACTGGGTCTTTAAGGAATAAAAATGAAATGAAATAATATTAGGAGAATTGAGCCATCTCTACACATTCCTTATCATGCCACAATTCCTTATTCACAAAGACCTATACACTGCCAAAGAGCTACTGAAGAACAGATGCTTAATTAGCGAGTGGTCCATCGACTGAGGAAGACCCTTTCAGATCGTTGGATTCACTTCCAACCCCCATTAACAAATCACATGCACTAAACAAGGACTAAGCAGTAAGCTCTGGATGGGCACAAGACATGACATCCGCTTGCTTCTGTGTGGCGTGTTGACATCACGAATGTGTCCCCTGTGTTTTTCTGCCTAGGCAGGAAGCTTCCACTGACTATCGTGCTGCACTCTCTTTCAAAATTAGCAATGCCCATAGATGTACACTTGTGCACATGCTATGGCAAGAACATGGTTTTCGCTCGGGTATTTGCACCTTTGTGCAGTGCGCCACAGCACACTGATCTGATAATTGGTGGCGATTTCCTCGTGGAACTTTGTCCGACCTGGTGCTTTGTACTGGTGGCCCCTTAAGCATAGTGTTTCCTACTATAATTACTAGAGGAAAACCTGGAGCTCTGGTTGTTGAGCTGCCATAGAAATTATGGGTAGTACATGCATTTATCTAATCTCTTTGCTTGTGACTCCAAACATTCTTGCTGAGTTATTTACTATGCTTTGTCTTCGAAATTTCCAATAGATCATATTGTTCTCAATGCATGAAGGCAATAAAGCCTATGCACACATGCATGCTCATTGTGACTCGTTGCATTTACAATCGAGCCCCTCTGCAATGAATGCCTCTATAACGAAATGACATGTATAACAGTGGGACAGTTCTGTCCCATTTCTATTGTGGGGGAGTGAGGCTTGACCTTTACGATAGTGTGACTCATATAATGAATGATTTCGGAGGCCCTATGCACTTCATTGTAAACGTGTTCGACTGTACAATGCAATATCTTGTCGAAAATGATCAATGTGCCAAGTCACAAACCCACCAGAAGCCAAAAGGACTAATTTTAGGCCAATTCATCTACTACTCGTTGTTCTCATGTTGGCTGAAATGCCATACCAAGTCTAGAAGCTCTAGACTTGCCCAGAATATCTGCTGTAAACAACTATCCTAAGGAAGCCTCACAAAGAGAAGTACGATAGGGAAGGAAGGAGAAATGTAGGGAGGTCAACCAGATGCATGTCCGGTTGGCTACCCTACACAGGCGAAGAGGTTTGAGGGAAGAAAAGAAAGGAGAGGGAGGGAATGAAGGAGGTACTGTCGGTGTGAGTACATGCGGATGCCCATAACTTCACTCCTATATTTGGTCACTGAGGCCACTCGCCTCCATGAAACGTAGCAGTGCCCGCGTCGTTTTGTAAGTCTGCGACGCATGGGGCCAGGGTCCGAGAATCTTAGTCTTTTAAAATGGTCTGTTATCTAATCGGTTTTGCACCCTCTGAAGAACGTCACATTCGTTGTCATAGAAATCACAAAAACACAAACCGTGCTCAATCGTCTCTTCACAGTTGCACGAGTCACAGATCGGTGTGTCGGACATTCCAATAAGGTCATTATCAGTTGGCTTTCTTAAGAGCCACCCTTACCAGAGGCGGCACAGTAAAGTTGCATCAAGGCGGAATAAGTTCGATGAAATCTGTAGCTTTAATGTAGGATCCAACCCGTGGAAACGGTAATTAAACCCCACAAGCTTTAAGGACAGCATATGAGAATCCTGGTTGCTTATTATGCTGGACTTAAACTTCGAATGGTTAATTAGTTCTTTTACTTTAAAGTCTATTAGTTTATCGCCAGGATGTTGGCAACGACCAAGGCGCCCCAATTTTTGTTTCTCTCATATTTGCTGCATAAGTCCCCTTCTTGAACACACCAGTTTGTATACTATAGGTGTCGAGCTTAGTATCCTTATTAACAGTTTTTTTTAATTAAGGTAGTGCAAAATTTTTTTTTTTTTTGGTTAAGTGCACAGTGTTGCATTTCTTTGTATTAGTTGACTCTGTGCATTATGATGGTATGATTATTGTAGCTCTGCTGACCTGAAACAAGGGATGGTTAGGGTCAAGTGTAAATGTGAGAATAATATTGAAGGTAATTTTTATTCTTCAGTTGTTTAATTATGCGTGGGAAATCGCTGGCTGGCACTGGTATAAACCTACATTGTCGCAAGAATGTTAACTTTTGCTGGGATTTGGTGTAAAATTCTTGTGACGCTGGATTTTTTTATATTGTTTTTTGTCTTGCATGCACTCGCAGAACTCGTCAATGTAATATGCTTTCTGCTTAGTTTCTGAAACTATTGCTGCGGCATTATGCCTTATGCGGCTAGAAAATATGAAACTATAGCTTGTGCTTGTTGCCCTTGCCCTGTGTGCTGCTTATCGTGCCAGCTAACAGCTGAAGGTGCAGGAGAGCTTTGTTGATATAAAAATTTTTTAGCCCCAGTGCTCGTCAGTGTCACAACTAGCAGCTCTGTTTGCTTTGAAAGTAACACCAGCTTATTCTTTTGTTCTGTAACCACAATCTCCTAGAGGAAGGTTGTTTTCTAACTTTCTTTTTGTGCCTGCATGCCATAGATTTAGATTTTTTTTTTTGCACAAATATTGCCACACTTCTCTCCTTTATTTTCTGGCGTGTTCTAGCACTAGTGCTTGTACCACACGGACTCATGGCAGTGGTTGTTTTAAAGGTGCACTAAAGTTCAATGCCATTTACATGGTGCACCATGGACATACTTCATGGCATCGAAACTTAACCAACAACTCTAAAGACAGATACGGCAATCACATAGTTGATCACTGTACATTTTGCGCTTGTGCACTTTCGTTCAGTAAGGCTAAGTTCCAAAAAAAAAAAAAAAGGCAACACCTAACCAGGAACATGAAATTGCAGAGGCGTCTTTTTCGTCACTTAAGCTTGAAATAAGTGTGCTAGGGAGGCATCGCTCAGCCTGCTGGAAAAAAATATATGTATATATTGTTCCTAGATAGTCATAGATACACCTTCTTTTGTATGCATGCTTCCGCTACTCTTTTTCTTGTGTGGGAAATTTATATGCATTTGTATTTTCTTAATAAATTTCAATTGGTGGTCAGCACTCTGACTTCTAATTTTTTTCAAGTATTTTTCTCACTGTTTTCAAACAAAGTGCCATTTTCACGACTCATTCAACACTAATCATCATCATCATCATCATCATCCTGGTTACGTTCTCTGCGGGGCAAAGGCCTCTCCCATACTTCTTCAACTACCCCGGTCATGTACTAATTGTGGCCATGTTGTCCCTGCACACTTAATCTCATCCGCCCACCTAACTTTCTGCCGCCCCCTGCTACTCTTCCCTTCCCTTGGAATCCAGTCTGTAACCCTTAATGACCATTGGTTATCCTCCCTCCTCATTACATGTCCTGCCCGTGTCCATTTCTTTTTCTTGATTTCAACAAAGATGTCATTAATTCGCGTTTGTTCCCTCACCGAATCTGCTCTTTTTTTTATCCCTTAACGTCACACCCATCATTCTTCTTTCCATAGCTTGTTACGTCGTCCTCACTTTAAGTAGAACCCTTTTCGTAAGCGTCCAGGTTCCTGCCTCATAGGTGAGTACTGGTAGGACACAGCTTCTCTCTTTTCTCTATACACTTTTCTCTTGAGGGATAATGGCAATCTGCTGTTCATGATCTGAGAATGCTTGCCAAACACACCCCAGCCCATTCTTATTCTTCTGATTATTTCAATGATCCGGATCTGCGGTCACTACCTGCCTTAAGTAGATGTATTCCCTTACCACTTCCAATGCCTCGCTACCTATTATAAACTGCTGTTCTCTTCCGAGACTGTTAAACATTACTTTAGTTTTCTGCAGATTAATTTTTAGACTCACCCTTCTGCTTTGCCTCTCCAGGTCAGTAAGCATGCATTGCAATTGGTCCCCTGAGTAACTAAGCATGGCAATATGACCAGCGAATCGAAGTTACTAAGGTATTCTCCATTAACTCTTATCCCCAATTCTTCCCAATCCAGGTCTCTGAATACCTCCTGTAAACACGCTGTGAATAGCATTGGAGAGATCGTATCTCCCTGCCCGACGCCATTCTTTATTGGGATTTTGTTGCTTTCTTTCTTTTTGTTGCTTTCTTTACTACGGTGGCTGTGGAGCTGCTATAGATATCTTTCAGTATTTTTACATACGACTCGTCTACACCCTGATTCCGTAACGCCTCCATGACTGCTGAGGTTTCGACTGAATCAAACGCTTTCTCGTAATCAATGAAAGCTATATATATAAGGGTTGGTTATATTCCGCACATTTCTCTATCACCTGATTGATAGTGTGAATATGGTCTATTGTTGAGTAGCCTTTATGGAATCTTGCCTGGTCCTTTGGTTGACAGAAGTCTAAGGTGTTCCTGATTCTATTTGCGATTACCTTAGTAAATACTTTGTAGGCAACGGACAGTAAGCTGATTGGTCTATAATTTTTTAAGTCTTTGGCGTCCCCTTTCCCATGAATCAGGATTATGTTAGCGTTCTTCCAAGATTCCAGTACGCTTGAAGTCATGGGGCATTGCATATACAGGGTGGCCAGTTTTTCTAGAACAATCTGCCCACCATCCTTCAACAAATCTGTTGTTACCTGATCCTTCCCAGCTGCCTTCCCCCTTTGCATAGCTCCCAGGGCTTTCTTTACTTCTTCTGGCGTTACTTGTGGCATTTCAAATTCCTCTAGACTATTCTCTCTTCCATTATCGTTGTGGGTGCCACTGGTACTGTATAAATCTCTATAGAACTCCTCAGCCACTTGAACTATTTCATCCATATAAGTAATATTATTGCTGGCTTTGTCTCTTAACGCATACATCTGATTCTTGCCTATTTCTAGTTTCTTCTTCGCTACCTTTAGGCTTCCTCCATTCCTGAGAGCATGTTCAATTCTATCCATATTATACTTCCTTTTGTCAGCTGTCTTACGCTTGTTGATTAACTTGGAAAGTTTTGCCAGTTCTATTTTAGCTGTAGGGTTAGAGGCTTTCATACATTGGCGTTTCTTAATCAGATCTTTCGTCTCCCGCGATAGCTTACTGGAATCCTGTCTAATGGAGTTTCCGCCGACTTCTATTGCACACTCCTTAATGATGCCCATAAGATTATTGTTCATATCTTCAACATTAAGGTCCTCTTCCTGAGTTAAAGCCGAATACCTGTTCTGTAGCTTGATCCAGAATTCCTCTATTTTCCCTCTTACCGCTAACTCATTGATCGGCTTCTTATGTGCCAGTTTCTTCCGTTCCCTCCTCAAGTCTAGCCTAATTCGAGTTCTTACCATCCTATGGTCACTGCAGCGCACTTTGCCGAGCACGTCCACATCTTGTATGATGCTAGGGTTAGCGCAGAGTATAAGGTCTATTTCATTTCTAGTCTCGCCATTCGGGCTCCTTCACGTCCACTTTCAGCTATCCCGCTTGTGGAAGAAGGTATTCATTATCCGCATATTACTCTGTTCTGCAAGCACTACTAATAACTCTCCCCTGCTATTCCTAGAAACTATGCCATATTCCCCCATTGACTTGTCTCCAGCCTGCTTCTTGCCTACCCTGGTATTGAAGTCGCCCATCAGTATAGTGTACTTTGTTTTGACTTTACCCATCACGAATTCCATGTCTTCATAGAAGCTTTCGACTTCCTGGTCATCTTGACTGGATGTAGGGATGTAGACCTGTACAACCATCAATTTGTACCTCTTATTAGGTTCCACAACAGGACCTGCCACCCTATCGTTAGTGCTATAGAATTCCTGTATGTTACCAGCTATATCCTTATTAATCAGGAATCCGACTCCTAGTTCTCGTTTCTCCGCTAAACCCCGGTAGCACAGGACATGCCCGCTTTTTAGCACTGTATATGCTTCTTTTGTCCTCCCAACTTCACTGAGCCCTATTATATCCCCTTTACTGCCCTCTAATTTCTCCATAGCACTGCTAGACTTGCCTCACTAGATAACGTTCTAGCGTTAAACGTTGCCAAATTCAGATTCCAGGTTCAGATTCCAATGGCGGCCTGTCCGGAGCCAGGGATTCTTAGCACCCTCTGCTGCGTCGCAGGTCTGACCTCCGCCGTGGTCAGTTGCTTCGCAGCTGCTGGGGACTGAGGGCCGGGGTTTGATTGTTGTATTCATATAGGAGGTTGTGGCCAATACTGCACCATGGTGGCCAGTCTTGCTCTGGTGAGGGAGTGTGTTACCGGTTCTGGTCACCGGGATCAGGCCGGTTTATGCAATTTTATCAACACACAGATTTTCTTTCATTCTTTTTTTTTTATCCGGTGGAAAATTGCGCGGCAGCGGGATTCGAACCACGGTCCTCTTGCATGCGAGGCAGATGCTCTGCCTCTATGCCATTGCTGCACCACTTTCATTGTCATACATTTGTTGTAATAGTGCCTTTGTTGTTCCATCGACATCATTCCTTCTTCATCATCTCATCGTCCTCACTGCATCGTCACAAACTTGCCATCATGCTTATGGGTGGCCTTGGCAAGTAAGGGCCATAGCAAAGTGGGCCGATATTGGAGACAGCGTATGCTACATGTAGCTGAAGCAACGGAGGTCCCAAGTTATCACTACAATTTTTATATTCATGTGACTTGAACAATAATGCTAATCGTATTACCGTCAACAGTCATCATGAGATGGCTTCTGCTGTAATTTTTTTCCTCACTCCGTGCATGGTGTAAATACCATTTCATCGAATAATAAAAAAGAAAGGACGTCCAGCTTCGTTTATGCACTTTTAAGTGAATTGAGAAAGGAACAAGAATAAAATACCATGCGCCATGCTATTTGCATTCATAGTAGGCATATGCGATTTGCATATGCATGCATGTTACATCTATCAGCATATTGTTTGCATACTCTGTGCTCAAGGGCTTCAAATTTCGCTTTGCAGTGAGCTCAGTTTCACTGTGGCTGCGCTGTGTTAGTAAAGCAGCCTGTGTCTGTCCTGGAGAAATTAGCATACCAACAGGTGTGAAAAGGCGCTAAAAGTGAGGGCAATGCTGCTTGGCACTCTAGTAGTCCTATAAGTCATTGTGGTGCTCAGGCCTTGATATACGGGCAGGTTGCCCTGTGTCTATGCACATCACACTTTGTGCAATGCTACAACATTGTTTTAACCCCTTGGCTAGTGGTTGCATGGTAACATTTACCTTGCATTGCAATTGAATAGCATTCTTGTTTTCTTTTTTGTTGAGTTCTCAAATGTGCCTGCTGTTATATTCACTGTCGCGTTGCATTCGTGCGAGTATGATTTTTGCAAACTGAACAGTCTAAAACCCAAGTTACAAAAATGCAAGGGCCTGTTGATGGACATCACATAAAGATGTCATAGGTTTTTGCTTCCAAAGAGAAGGGCTTTGGGACGCGAAATTGGATTGAACAATACTAGTATGTTGCCCACCTCTCACACTGTCTTTGGTTCTTGCACTTCTGATTTAATAATTTCTTTTTTTTGTCTGTGCTAGAATACAGAAGTAACATCGTTTGTTACTAGTTTCATAACAGACATTTTTCTTACTGGCAGCCAAGACAGGAACAAAGAACGAAATCTTTTGTAGCTTTTGTTCACTTGGATTCAAGTATTAGCCTCTTTTCAGGCTTGCCTACTTTCGGTGTCCCTTAGCCATCAAAGTTTCGGCTACTCTGTTGCTTGCCTAGTTTTCAGCTGCTGTTGCTAACAGTATAGACCACCACTACCTATACTATTGCAATAACTATAATATTGTCATAAAAGTAAATTTGGAATAAAGAACCGCATTTTACACTACTACACCAGCATGTACCCAGCTGTACTCAATAGTTCAATTGTCCGTGATGTTAAAATGCAAGACCATTATTGAAATATATCTGTCAAAATTTCATCATTGTTGGGGTATGTCTTTGATATGAAATGGAAAATAGTCATCCACCTTGGTGCTGTAAAAAGCTACAAACGAAGCCAATTCATTTCGGAACACTTCCTTCACCTTGTGTACTTGCATATAACTTAGTGAAGCCATTGTAGCTCAACTAAAACACACTATAAACAGAAGACTGGAAATTTGTGTCCAGTCTTGTGTTTTTATGCACAGTCTCATGCAGACAGGTTCATCACAGCAAAAAAAAATAAAAAGTCTTATTCTCAAATAGATACTTAGAAGTGTCACTGATATGATTGATGCCTCTTATTTATTTATTTATTTATTTATTTATATACACCACAGGTTCCAGTAAGAACATTGAGTGATGTGGGAAGAAGTAATACAACAAAATTACATAGAGCACAAATAGGAACAAATGAATTTTGTGAATGACTAAAAATTCTATACAATACTTAACATTTAACTTTACATGAAGTGAGTGCGAAAATTCTCATGGAATGTTTAACGGTTAGTGATGGAGACAAGGCTTTCAGGAACACCGTTCCAGAGTGCAATGGCTTGTGGCAATGCTGAGGAATTAAAAGCTTTGGTTCTACCAAATATTTGCTTGAGGCTGAGATGATTATGAAGATGCCTAGAAGTACATAGTGGGTTTACAAGGGGCAATTCGTGTTGTCTTGTGCCGTGAATGTATTCGTGCATTTTTTCCTAGTTGCCTTTCTCGTGTAGGCCATTTCGCACATTTCTCTTCTTCTTTGCCCTGTGAAATTTGCCCTACAATGGCTTCACGATGTATCAATCAACTAGCCCTAGAACTAGTTGTTTTGAGTTACCGTAGAACTTAATTGCTTATTCAATGCCTACCATATTCACAAAGAGCTGTGCAATGTGTGGACTACTTTGGTGCCTTTTAGTCGCTATTCGGCCACTCCTAATCTTCAATCTGGTGGCTTTTTGCAACTTTTTTTAGGTTCATGGGTACTTTTTTGTAAGTTTGTGTATGGAAACTGCAAGATTTACTGCAATGTCATTGACATGCAATCTGTGACAAAAGTTTTATTTCGTCTGTGCTAGTGTGTTTCGTCAGATTATCCTGCATGGCGTGTTTTGTTAAAGGCCAACTGCAACGAAATTTTGGTGCGTTTGAAAAATCCTAGCTTCAAATACTAGTGTAGGTTTATTGCAACCTTCGTACAACATTTTATGTTTGAAATGCAAATGGGTGCACCATGAAAGGTTGAAAAAAAATGGGCATTTTTTATGCGGAATTAAAAAAAGAAACACCGCCATATGCACTCACCGGAAATGCTACAGAACCCAGAATGTCAAGAACCAGCATGGCTCCTTGGCATGACATTTGAGATCAGGTGGTGCCCATGGCACACAGAAAATCTGATAGACTACATGCTAGGACTTGTGTCACATCATTTGTGTCACGTCATCTGCCAAGGTGTTTTGTAAAGGCTCCTAAAGGTACATTAAAGAGAACAATTATTTGAGCTGTAGTAGCAAGTTATCCTTTTGCAATACCAGTGAAGCCACTATTATTGTGAAAGAAGGCTTGGTAAACCAAGGAAAATGCAAGAGCAAACGCTTGCTGATGCCACCTTCAAGTACCTGCACCAGCTTTCCATGACATCATGGATTTCAAGTGCGTCTGCTGGAGCCTAGTTAACTTTTTATTGGTAAAGGTGGACTATATTGTCCTTCTAAAAGAGCCAAAGACTAAACTTAGTTTTTTACTGAGCCACAATGGCCATAAATATGATATAAATACTTCAGTAAAAATAAACTGCGTAATACAGACACAAGCAGGGAAACATATCCAACAGGATGGATGCCTGTACACGTACACATCCTGTACATGTCCTGTTCGTGTTTCTCCGTCCACGTCTGTGTTGCACCATTTATTTTTCCTGAAGTATGGCACATCAACTATCTAGAACCAAAATTCAGCTATATTTAAAAAAATACTTTCAAGTTCGAGAGGTCACACTGACGTAGTGGTGCTGTTGTTTCAGTAGGAAATTTTAAAAATTGAACTTTGATCTTCAGTTTATTCTCTGGTAATATAGTTCTTCAGAACTAACAAAGGTTTGTTTTTAAGTAACGCTTTATCCATCAAAACTGATTTAGTCTTTCTCTTTAGTGTCCCTTTAATAAGAAAATTAGACTACTACTATCCCTATGGCATAGCCAAAAAATTGCTTCAATAGTAAAGTACTGCACATTTATAAACAATTCAGCAAAAGTGAAATTTAATTGAAGCTGGCTTTTAAGTGGTAAAACGAAAGTGCTTTGGTGATCAAAGTGTATCACTGGCATCACGTCTGACATTCTTTCTCTGCTTTTTCTCAGGGAAACCAAATCCAAGCGTGGCTCCACATGGATGCCAACTCTGCCAAACAGTTCGCACCATCTGGATGCTGTTCCCTGCTCCACACCTGTCAATCGGAATAGGATAGCACATAAGAAGATACGCACATTTCCACTTTTGTACGTACAATTATTTTTACGTGCATGCATGCAGCTTGTCTTTATTAGTGGCAATCTCAAAGGAAGACGTCAACAGTTAATTGGAAAAAGCTATATGCAAATATGGGGACGAGCAAGTGTGTTATCTGTACGGACTGTTTTAAGGCATGAGCTGCGTTTTGAGACATGTTTAGTAACAGTAGTGTTAATGGTTAGTTTTTCTTAGTCAACAATGATGGCTCAGTGACGCTAATAGACAGTTATAGTATAGTGTACACAACTATAGCGTATGCTAAGCAGCACATGTTTGTTACAGATTTAGTTGCCCTGCGAGATCTTCGGATTGCAAAGGCCATATGCCGTCGTTGCGGCTATCTCCCAACTGCAGCAATAGGTGGTGCTGATATCTCGAATGTTTCTTTCACTGGCTTCAGCTCGTTCAATACGAGAAGCTATCTCGAAAACACCACAAGGTTATCCATAATACCCTGTCGTCGAAGCCGCCTGAGACTAAGCTGAAGTCATTTACACTGTCATTTGCTATGCACGAAGTGCATTTTGCAGCAGCAGCACCAAATTCAATTCGAAGCGGGCAGCCGGGACCGCTGCCATGTTTGACACAAACTACGGAAACCACCCAAAGACGCTAATGTTAAATCTGAGAAATAGGGTGCGTACGCTATACGCTATGGGTTGTTTAGCGTTCTGCACATGTGCAGTGACAACCCGCTATTTTATAGCGTATGCAATGGTATAGCGCACGCTAAACTAAAACTGTCTAAGATTGTATGTTGCTTCAAGAACTATAATATAGTGCAAATGGCTATAAACTCATCTGAGTGCTTGGCCTATTACTCATGAAATAGTAATTTCCAGTATTATTGCAGTGTCACACATAAGCACATGTACAACTGTTATCAAAAGTTTATACACCACAGGTGTCTAGAAGAAATTAAATTCCTTCATTCTTAAAGGGCCCTTCACCAGGTCCGGCCATTTTGAGCTGACATGTGCAGAGCATACATTGCATGATGATCGTGTCTGCAAAGTATTACATCGCTACACGCCGCGGAAAGATCTGAAATTTCAAACCGAACACCGCGTTTCCTTCTCGTGGCCGCCGCGCTCCATGTCGGAGGATGACGTACTCGAGTCCGCAGTGTGACGTCGTTCATGGTGACTCGTGACGTCGAGAATTGTTCGAGACATCTGTTATCTGTGTGATCTGTTGCTTGAATTAACGAATTGAAGTTTAGAGAAATAATGAAACACACAAAGGGAATGTCTGCATGTTTTTTGTTTTACTTTGCACCGAAGCAAAAGAGATTTACTTCCGCTTTTATGCGAAGCATACTAGCTGCACAACCCCGCTCTTCCTTGCTGCGCCGCGCGGCCGCGTAGCTACCATATGACGTCATAACAGCTGCAAAAGCGGAGGCTCAACTCGAGCGCTCGCTTGCGGCCGCGGCCGCCTAGCTACATAGCCGGGTCTCAGCTCGTGCGCTCGCCTGCAGTCGCACAGATGGTACTGCGGCCGAACTGCCGCTGCTCCCGTTAGGGCACTGACATCACAACAGCTGCAAGCCGGGCTCAACTCTTGCGCTCGCCTGCGGTCGCACAGCCGGTGCTGCGGCCTAACTCCCGTTCCTCTTGCGAACGCATGAGTTGTTTCTTCGTCTAGCCGAACCAAATATACCTAGCCAAGCAACAGCAATTCACCAGGCTAAACAGTGGTTCAACAACTAAAATAAAGGCTAGTATGCTTCGCATCCTGGGCTTAACCTTAGCTAAGCCACAGCCATTTTTTCTGCATGTTCCACAGTCGTGCGGTCACATGCATAGGTATTAAAACTATGCCATTTTCTACCATGCTCCAGCATGTGATCATGCTCTGCAATCAGCTTGTTCTGCCTCGGTATTCGTGTGGCACTGAATTATACCGCTAGTCATGTTTCTTTGTGCACAGCATGCAAAATTATGCGCTGCGCGAACGAGACAACAGCTCGCGTGCTTAGCTGTCAGTCTAAATGCGTAGCGCCAGGAAAAAGAAAAGAGAAAAAAATTAAGGCGGGGCCTGCGAAGTATGCGTCACGCGATCCTCAAGGTTTGATACGAGAGAACGCAGGGAAGGAATTTCGCTTGCCAAGGCTAGACGGGCCAAGTGGAGAGAGCGTCTTGCTTGGCACTGGAGCCCGCCTGCTGAAATCATGGGTTTGCGGCGCTCACATATTTCTATCTCAGCTATTAATGAGCCAATCTGAAAAATTTTTGTGGCAGAATGCTCCCTAGAAGACACGTAACAACTTCCAGTGTATAACCGAAATTTGCTATGGGGCCTGGCGAGGGGACCTTTAAGACACAGCTGAAAATTTACAGGAGCACCGTGGTGTTCGTGTGGTCAAGTTTTCACTGTAATAATCAACATTGGGGGGTTGCATGAGTGAACTGCAAAGGCATTCTGCTTCTGGAGCGCAGCTCTTAGGCGGCCGTTTCTGCGGCGAGCGTCGGCGTTATCCTACGGCGTAACCGAGCGAATGAGCACAGCGAAAGATGAAAGTGAACGCGGAGCGCAGTGGGGGAAAAAATACGCGAGGAAGAAAGCTGAGGGGAAAGTGCAGCGAAACCGTGAGGTAGAAAGTGGAGGAAGAGGGCGTGGCAAAAGGGTGAGAGGAAAAGCGCAGCATAGTGATGGTGGCTGGGAGGTCTGTCGGTGGCGGCTGCTGTGAATTGCGCTCATGCGTCACCCATGCGCTGGCTCTCGCAATCTTCAGATTAGCGAGGCAGTGGCACAGGCCACGCTTCACTCCATTTGCAACGTGCTTCGCGCGACAGATTGTTTGCGCCCACCAGTATATCGCGAAGTGAAAACACATATAGAGCAGCACTCAAATTTCGCATTAGGGAGTATCATAATCGTCTGTGAATATTTTCCCATGATTCTGTGGTTTGTAAGCTTTTCCTCACATGTGTACTGAGGTTTGCAACTAATGTAAGCAGGATAAGATGTTCTGGGGTTATATTCTCTTTAATAAGTTCCAGTTGTGTCACCTTGCTTGATTTGATGTTCGTCACTTTGAGAGCACATTGATTGGCTAAACTGTGAAAGAGGGAGTCCCGAAAAAAATTTTCTGCTCAGCATTGTCTTCGAACACCAACAACATAAAAGACAACTACTTAATCGTGTCAAGTGTCCATCTTTGATGGCGGTGGTTTATCATGTTGCTTTATGCAATAGGCATAGTACAAGATTTATAAGTTGTGCATTAAGTATATGAGGGCGCCTGATTAGAAAGGAAGTGTTGCTTTGATGAAACGCGCATAGGTAGTTTGTTATACATTTGGTACAGAGTTGCAAACCCGGTGAATTATTTGAATTGCTGCCAAAATATTTGTTGACATATTGTTTAGTTAATGATATTTGTATGGATGGATGTGTTTAGATATGATGACTTGGACCCAGCAACGCTGCATGAGAATTCAGCTCAGCCTGAGGTGCTTGTCCCCATACGGCTTGACATGGAAATAGAGGGCCACAAGCTCCGTGACACATTCACATGGAACAAGAATGGTGGGTTAATGTCACTCCATGACTTGATTGTTTGCTAGGTGTTACGGAACCAGAGTCTGACCTGTCGCCGAGCTTTGCATGCTGCAAGCACATGTTGAACAGCATAATGTTATCGTCATTAATTTCTGCGAGAACATTACATTTTAGGAACAGCACTCAGTTCAAGTAAAATGAATTGGCAACCAATTCACAGTTGTGTTTGAATACACAAATAGTTTACACATTTGATGGAATTTAGTGCCCACAAATTACTGTTGATCGTGACATTGGCCACCAGAAATCAAAAATATGCTCTTAAATAAAAGGCAGTAGTCAGTAAGAATAATTTAATCCTTTACTATCGAAAAACATAAGAACTTTTTTTGTATACGTGTCTAAGTGCTTCGTTCCTCAAGCCGAAGTTTCACTTGTACTGCCAGCTTGTATCAACGTTGCCATCGGAGAATCCTACTCATTCACATGCACTTTGCTTTGCTTTTGTCAAATTTCTTCAAGCAGCCTTTGTCTGAAGAAGGTTCTCTTGGGAGCTTGGCTGGACTCTTGTTGTCAGTGTGATAGCCTAAAGGCTACCATCAAATTCTTGCTATAGAGTGGTCTAGATTTGAGAATTTGAGAGCCTCTGGTGATTACGATCATTCAGATCACTTTTGTGTACTTTGAGGAAAACTTCCTGCTGATGTCTTACACATCAAAATTTTTATTTAATTTGAAATATAAGCCATAGTTAGTATTTTTAGTCGAAAATGTTGTAAAATGTGGCTGAAGTAAAAAATATAGGAAATTTCATGCACTTTTCCAGGAAGGAACAACATGGGAATAAATACTGCCAAGTATCAGGCTATGTTGCAGCTCTTTTTCTTAAGCAGGTGCATTTGCCTTACTGCAGAATCGCAGCTCATTTTGTAGTTATCTTGCAAATGTAATATGTTTTGTTCTAACAAAGCTTTGCGGCATCTTTTACAGAGACACAGATTACACCGGAGCAGTTTGCCGAAATCCTGTGCGATGACTTGGACCTTCCTCCGCTCTCTTTTGTGCCAGCCATATCTCAGTCGATTCGCCAACAAATTGACGCCTTTCCAACTGACAACCTGCTTGATGACCAGACTGACCAGCGGGTCATCATCAAGGCAAGTTGCGAGTCTTGGACCTCTCCCCTGAGCTTACATCTCGAAAATCTGGTTGGGGCTTTGTTTGTTAGAATAAAAAGCCTGTTCTTATGCCACTCAAAGTGGCATAAGTATTCATTTCTAAATTTGTTTATCACTGCGTGTAAGCCACTGGTAATCCAAAGAAGAGAAAACTCTAGAGGCACGGTACATGCATCCAAATGGGCGTATAGGATGACAAGCCATTTCTCCCATTTTTTCGTTGTGAAAACCCTCGTCTTTCTTTTGGTTCACTACTAGTACGTGTAAATGCCTCGTATTAGCATTTGGGTGCACAGTTCAGAATCAGTGGCTTGGTTTCAGTTATTACGTGCTTACCAGGAGACACGATCAGTCACTGTGGGCAGTGCGTTCATAGGGAAATGTGAATGTTCAGTTGTGAAAGGAACATTATTGCAGTGCAACTTCTACAGCAGTAGGTATTGCAGGTGTATCCATAGTATTTTCCTGCTAAGTATCATCATCATGTCATTAACAGTAAAGTACGTAAAATGTATAAAGTCGCAATAAGAAGACACTTCATTTGGTTTGGCCCTGGGACTTTTCCTTCTAAAAAAAATTAAACTCCGACCAGTCTCCTGGATGTCGATAATGTCCGAGTGCCAAGAGTGGGCAGTGGCTTACAACCAAGCTGTGTGCTAAGGTGCACGAGACAGCAGAAATGGAACACTCATGGTGAAGGAGTTAATTGAAGCCAGTGATGCAAAATTACACTCGGGATGAGGAAGCGAAGGAATCATATCCTGTAGTTATTCCAAACACATTTTTATTGCCTCTCTGTTAAAGCTGTTAACAGATGTGCTGATCATCCTTCTTGGCATAACAGTGCACATATACTGTATAGACTCTTGTAAGGGCTACGCCTTTTTTTTCCCCACAATTTTGGCGAGCTGCGGCTCTTACACGCGACTGAACCTTTTGGTCAAAATGGTGTTGGTGCAGTCTTCCTTGTGCACACCCCAGATCCCTGGATGTACTATTGCATCAGAGGTCAACGTGCAGCTTTCGCCATCTAGTAGCGGCATGCGAAAGTATGCAGCGTGCGAAAATTCTCCAATGCGTACATGTGGCATCGGTGCACCAAATGCGGTTGCTTCTTCATTAGAAATCTTTTTTCCAAATTTTGAGCTGCCAAGTTGGGAGTGCGGCCCTTACACAAGTCTATACAGTATATTGTTGTCACTGTTTTGTGCCATTGGTGAAACTTCTATGCTAGATCTGAAAATTCACCAACTCTCCCAGTCTTGTGAGCAAACATTAAATGATAAAAATGTTTGCACCATCATTACATATGTGGTAAACGAAATGAAGAGGTCAAAGTCGAGGAAAGCAAAGTGCCACTTGTCGGAGCAAGTACCGCGTTGTTTTACAACGCAGTACTGTGCTTTAAAATGCTCCCCACACCGCAGTGCATCAGTGTGGGGACTTCAGAAAACACTTGAGACCGTGCTCGTACAGCAGGCTGTTGTCCTCTCATGCAGCTCAACATTCACGTGGGCAACATCTCCCTCGTTGACCAGTTTGAATGGGACATGTCCGAGAAAGAGAACAGCCCGGAGCAGTTTGCACTCAAGCTTTGCTCAGAGCTGGGCCTGGGTGGGGAGTTCGTCACCGCCATTGCCTACAGCATCCGTGGTCAACTCTCATGGCACCAGCGAACATACGCCTTCAGGTAGGGTGACAAAAGCAATTTTCTTTGATGCAGAAGTTTTTATAATAAACAAATCGCCTTATTTGAAGATCCCTCACATATTTTTATTTGCTAACACTGACAGCATTTCGAGCTGACCATTTTCAAGCACTCTAAAATTATGCAGCGCATTTGAGTTGCTTAAGAAAGTGCTGCAAACATATTTGATTTGTCTTTTAGAATCACCTTTTACTGAGAGAGAGTACTGCGAAGCACTTACAGTTACAGGTGGGAGCACGTACAGGTGGGAACATGCAGAATTTTTAAAATATCAGTTGTGAAACATAGCTGAGCTCAAGCAGCAACAGTAAGGCAGTTCATTCACACCTTTGACCCTGTGCTGTCGTCCAATGTTGCGTTTTTGTTTGTCTGGCCTTGTTTTGTTTGACCATAAGTTACAATGTCAAGGTGAAGATGGACAATGTGACTGGGAGTGCTACCCATTGTGTCCAACCAGGATTCTTTATCCCTGCTCACAACAATGGCATTGCTGTACTTGAATCTCGTTAGAAGTTTCCTCCATGCATCGTTCTGAATTATTGCTTGCAGATGTTGTCTGGCGTTGCTCTGGTGTGCCAGGCAGCGGCCGATGAAGTTGGATATGTTGCACCAGCGATAATTGTGCTAAAAAATCTGCCCCACGTACTGTTTGGCGAGCTGAGCGGAGTAGGAAAGGGTGTGGCAATCGGCTATTACCACAGTGCATCCACACAAGCACATGCCGAGCAAGCGCATTGTCATTTGGTGAAGGCACATACTGAGCACACATTCTCGCATGCACATGAACTGTATACCGGCATGCAAAGCTAGTGCATGGTGCATTATGGTCAAGCGGCTATGGCATGAGTTAGGCCACATTCTCTTTCCTCACCGACGGTGTCAAAGCATGCCAAATGCCATTGGCCGCGATAGCAGCATCAAGACGCTAGACTGTAGAGCATACATTTTTCAACCTGCCACTCGTGCAGATTACACGAGACTACATCCGTGCCTCAAATGTTGACGCATATTTAACTGGGATGGAATTGAGATGGCTGCTGGATCTTTCAGCCTGGAATTGTAGGAAAGGAGCTACCAGATGAATATACCAATATGAAGTTGTCGGAACATAGATGCCACAAAGAAACTAGGTTTCCGCACGTTCATTGCAAACTGAAGAAAGCTTTTCAAACGTATGCCTCTATTTCTTTTTCTGTGATCCAGCGAGGCACCACTGCCGACTGTTGAGCTTCCATTCCGTACTCAGACTGAGGCCGACCAGTGGTGCCCATTCCTGGAGACTCTTACAGATGCAGAAATGGAAAAGAAGATTCGGGACCAGGACAGGAATACTCGGTAAGCATTGCCGACACAGCCTACACTTCCCCACCGTGCAAATGAATTACCTGTTCTTGTTGAGAACATTCTTCCAGTTTCGCTAAAAGCGCTACCTTGCATAGCTTGTGTCCTGTCCAATTCCTGCATCCTTATCTGACTACACTGGCATGTTGTTTACCTCGTGCCTTAATCACCATAAATGGCAACTGAGCTACGAAATATGCCAACAAGCTCGAGCAAGTGAATGATTGAGTGAGCTCAAATGCAATCACTTCTGCGCTAATGTTCACATTTTTGATAAGGCACTAGGAAACAAGAAAAGCTTGCACGTCACTAAATGTTTCCTCTCTAGCCATCCGTAGGCTCAATTGAACCAACTATGAGGTATTGAGTGATCAAATTTCTAGGCTTGTGCAAACATTCAATCAAATATTATGCTATTTGATATTTGCTTAGGCGTGAATTTTAGTATTCAAAGTTTTTGAAACAAATGAGTATACTAGTACATATTTTTCACATATAAGCGGCACCTCAAATTACAACATCGCGGGGAAAGAAAATGTCCACGCGTGACTCCATATGATGTCCAAATCTTTGTAAAAGCAGTCGCCATTCACAGTTGCACGAATTATTTATGTCGTATCTTCCGCTAGTGGCTTTGTTCTGCACCACCACAGTGATGCTGATGGAGCAGACCTTTACCCTAAAGGAGGTTTTGCGGCAGCGTAGGCCGCACTGCCGTGACACCACACCTCCAAGGGAAATCAGCGGTGCTGTGAAGTTACACAAGTCGAAATTCGCATAAAATTGGCACTCCAATTTTACTGCTGAATGCAAAAAAAAAAGTGTTGTACATGCAACAATATTGTAAATTTAAAAAAAGATGCGTAAATGACAACTTCGCTTTTAGTGAGCAATTGCATTGCATAGCTCATAGCCAAGCCAAGGCAAAGACGAATTCATTTACATTTGCCTACTGATTTCTACATCTGCTGGATTATTATTTGCAGAGGCCATACGGCTTTCCTGAGCCCCGTACAGCTGCTCTGAATAGATTTGTGTCTATGCGGCACTAAACTATATTTTAGTGGTCAACACCAGACTAAACAGCATTGGTTAGGCCTAAGAGCCAAGGCTGACAGCAAACCATCGCCATCACAGAAAGTGTGCTCATCAGTGATGAGGCTCCAGATCATTGGCACTTGCCTACCATGTTCATCTGTGTGCTTTCAGAACGGAACGGGTTAAAGGGGCCCTGAACCACATTTTATTGAAGTGGGGAAAGGCATTTGAAGTGAAGATAGGCTATTTGAAAAATACTTTGCTGTAAAAAGTACTTCGATGCATTCAGCAGAATTATTGGTACTCAAACACGGCCTCCTCTGTGCTCCCGTTCCTTCTTCAGTGCCTTGCACTGCAAAGGCTACGGCGCAGTGGGGCTTGCCTACAACACCCTGCCTTCTAATTGTCACCATGGCACGCAGTTCAAATTTAATTTTGGATGTTGACCTAGACGCCATGACTTCCACCTTTAGTGCCTATGATGCGGCTGTCCTGAGTGAACCGCAGTGCGTTTAGCCAGTGGACTAATGGCTACACCCCACGGCAGCCGTGGTATCTACACCATGTAGCCAATCGTAGCTTGATGTTGGCTATCGGCCAATAGCAGCTGTCTAAGGGAATGACGAAATGAAGCATCCGGTGATCAAATAAAGCGTCCAGAAGAGAGCGAGGAGAAGGCCTTCTGTTAAAAAGAGAGCGTTTGAGAGAAAGATGACTTGACGATCGGCTTGCGAGCTCCGCGCACCGCATACGACAGCAAAACTTGGCTGAGATGTTCACAGCAGCATATGCTATCCACGGACTATGTTATTTCACCAAGCCTGAGGGGTTGCTCACGGCCCTTTTAAGCTCTGGGCCAGCAAGTGGTTCGACCATGCAGACTTATACCCCTGTCAAGCGGGCAAGTTAAGTGCACTTACGGCGAGTGCACTCGGTTTTTAAGTGCACTTTCCCAAATCTTAACGTCGCAGCGGAGTGTACTCTCAGATGAGTGCACTCAAGTCGGAGTACGTTCACGGAACACGCTTTGCTGACCGAGTGCGTAGCCTCACCGCCAACGGTTTGAAGGCGTGCCTGGCTTCGCCACCAACGCTTTCAACGACGCAAAATGTAATGCATAGAAAAAGGACACAAAAGTTCATTTCAGTTATTGAGCAGCTTTTAACAATATAATTTGTGTTTAGCGAGAAGCGAAACAGCACAATGAAGAAACGAATTTATCATGTACGCAACTAACGGCGCCAGAATGATGCGGCACTGCGGCGCCGCCATGTTCATTCAGTTCGTGTTTACCGTATTTACTCGCATAATGATCGCACTCGCGTAATGATCGCACCCCTAAAATTTGTCGTCAAAATTCGATTTTTTTTATTTCCCGCGTAATGATCGCACCGCGAACTTGCCGCAGCGATATGTCGTGTGCTAAGTCTAGCGAATAATGATCGCGCTTACCACCTGTCGAATGCTACGCGAACGACTCTTCAAGACAAGCCAAGCGGCCTGCACGCACTAAACATTCTTAAGTAGATGCCTCATTTCATTACTCTCATCACTTTCCGCACTTCCATGACAAAATGAGGTACAACCAAACGTGCCTTTATTATGGGTTGGCTTTATAATGGCTGATGTCAACAAAAACAATAAAGGCGCACTTCGATTCTTTTTATCTGCTTTTGCACTCGTGAGCACGCAACAAATCGCGCGCGGCAATGATAGTAGCCACGTTTACTCTGATACGTTAAAAGTGTACCCTATTCATACGCCGACGCTTGTAACACAGCTAAGATATTCGCCCACCCTTAGCGGAAAGTAGTGAAGACAGATGCCGCAGTTTCCGCAGCATGCCCGTCATGTGTTTCTGTCACTGGCAGCTAAGCGCGCCCACCTATTTCTGTCCCCTCAAAGTGGACATGGCTACGTTATTGCCGCAAACTTGCCGATATTAACGATATTATTCATCACTAATACGGAAGAAACTGTTTCAATGCACGTAATGTACTCACGAGAAGAAAAACAAAATCGCGTTCGGCGCGTTCGGCTCGCTCCGCTAGCCGCCATTTTTGTTTTGGTGTCCCGCACCCGCAATCTCGCATCCCGCAGCAAACGCGGACGAAAAAAAAAATTTTTTTTTTCCCGGGAAATTTAACCCGCGTAATGATCGCACCCCTGAATTTGCTTCAATTTTTCTGACAAAAAAAGTGCGATCATTATGCGAGTAAATACGGTATTTTGGTGTGAAACCGTGCTGACCACGCCGGTCGTGCTTTGAGCCGTGTGCGTGGCAATTTGCAGTGTAGCTAAATATCGAACTCGCCGTCTTTGCTCATATATACTCGCTCATATTCTGTTCTAGCAGCATCATGAGCAGGATCAACTGCCGCCTCGCCGCGATGTTGTTTTGGATTGGCTAGGCATTCGGCTTGGCCAGCATTGACTTGCAACACACTTATTATAAAAGCATCTTCATTCTTTGTTGAGACAAATAGATGAAGTTTGTTTTTATATATAAGTGTACTTAAAACAATCGCTATTTAGCAGCTTTCTCTTGTTAATTTATATCTTTAAAAATGCGGTCTTAGTATGTCGTCATTTTTTTTTTTTTTTACTGCGAGTGCACATTGTTTTTCCGTTAAGAAGCGCGTTGCCTAAAGTGTGACTCAAAGTCCCAAAGTGCACTCCCCGTAAGTGCACTTAACTTGCCCGCTTGACAGGGGTATTACTTACGTTCATCTTCCTCTTTCATCACAGCTCCTTCATCACAGCAACGGCAGTGTGTATGGAGGTGCTTTAGTTAAAGCCTCCGCCTATCCATCAAAACGCATCCACCTATCCATTGTTACACGAATACCAGGCGCTCTTCGCACTGCAACAGAATGTTCGCAACACACGCTGCTTCACTAGCTCTCTCTTGGGATTGACTGCTAGGTAGCTGGCGGGGAGTGGCTTCACACGCTAGCTACAAGACAACCGGAAGTAGACAACACGACGTTCCATTATGACGCAGAGCCAGTGAAGGCGGTGCTTAGCCCCGATCACTCGGCGAACAAATTGAAGAGGAAATGCATGGCTATGGAGAAGGGTAACTTGTAATCGTCCGTAGCTCTCTTAATATAAAACGCTTCACACAAATTGTGATGCGAATTATTTACTGTAGCTGTATACTACGCGTCTACAAAATTTGTCCGAACCATTTCAGGGACCCTTTAACCAATATGAAATTTTAAACAGACTGAAGCATAACAGTAAGCAAGAGCCTGTAGACTAATTTTCTGTGCTGCTGGTGTCGTTAGAAATGTTGAACTTGCAGTTTTGCACTAAAATTTACGAGTAACGGAACCTTTAAAATAAGCGAACCCCAGAGATGAATCTGTTTCCTTTTTTGTAAGCACCAACTTTAGTAGATTTCTCAACATCTGGCTCTTATGTCAAAGTCTTATGCAAATCCTGTAACTATTCGAAACATTCGCTTCGAACCAGAAAATTGGTGCTTCCACAAGCTTACAAATTTCATTTGCCATGCTTTCATGCACCAATGACCTGTCTGTAGATATGGCGCTACTGCACATAACTGGAAAGAGTATTTCAAATGAGGAGGCATGCAATGCAGAGCAAGTATAACAGCTATATCACATCCCCCCCTTCTGCTTTTTCTCATTTCAGGCGCATGAGAAGACTTGCCAACACTGCACCAACTTGGTAATATGGACCAGTGCATCAAGGAGGCCATCATCATCACACACCGAATCTAATAACCCATTGCGTACCATCAGTCCAGGCATTTTTCTCAAGATCGTGATTTCTGTATATATGCTAGAAAAAAAAAAACAGCATGCAATATAAATTTAATAAGTGAAAAAACATTGCATGTGAACCTATGTTGCCTGTTTGTGTAGTAATGAATTGTCATACTTTCGGTGCCGAGTTCCATGATCAGTTGTGAAGTGAACGAAATAAAAATGCTGCCATTATGACATTCGTAGTGTTCAAGGCGAGTTATGGCATGTGGCGATATCCTGGAATGGCAACTTTCACATGTCCAGTGTGACGCCTCACTGTAGATGGTGTCTTTGCAAAGTTTCTGTTAAACGTCCTGCAAATGCCCCAAGCAGCAGGGTGTGCCATATTGTAACTGAATTGAATACTGGTAAACGAAAAATACTGCAAGAACTCCAGCAGAAATGTTATTACTACAGAAATTACTGGAAGATTTCCTGTTCTGAAGATTTTGTAGATCAATTTTAAATGCAGTGGCACTTTTGTTTTCAGCGAGGCTTGTCAGTGACCACCATGCTAGCAGCACACTACAAGGCTATTAATTTTGGCCAACATTCTAATACTTCGGTGGAGGTAGGCTACCTACACTAGCACCATCGAGAAAGTACTTCCTATAGCTAGTTGGTTGCATTAGACCTTGTGGATGTGTAAATAATTGAAGTAGGTGCGACAGCAATGTGTACTCTGCATCATGTGACTGCGTCAAGTAGCCAAAAGGAAACCTTGCACAAAAAAAATTACTTAGACCTCATTGTAATAAAGTAGCACCCAACACAGAAATACCTTTGTTACATTGTATATTCATAGCATGCTGATGACAGTGATAAAACATTTTAGATTCACTCCCGTTATATGCAGTAACTTGCAATACACTCTAACCCGCATATATCGTACCCACATATAACAAATAATTTCCTTTCAGATTCTATATATCTGGGTTCGACTGTATTGAGATTAAACGGTGTTTACATCAACTTCTCTTATGATAATGTGTACTCAAAACATGCAGATGCAATAATTTACGGTAAACGTAGTATACCACACACTAAGGGACATTATATGTTTCTAGCAAGGGCAGTATGTATTCCTTAAGTCGCACAGGTACAACATTGCTGGGATTTCTAGTGCATTGCATTGTTAGCCCTGTAGTCTTGTGTTCACCATTGGCTTCGCTCAATTACAAGAGGTAGAAGTGGCACAGTCACCTGTGCCCGTAACTAGCCATTTAGCCCCAAGGCGTTGATCGCCAAGAGTCTGTTGATTACTCTGCAGAATGTGCAGTACGTCAAGCAAAACAGAAAAAAATTTGAGCTAGGTGCTCAAACCAATATCCATACACCAGCTTCTATATATAACAATACTTTCTGGCAGCTGTAACAAGTGTCATGGCCCTGAATATGCTTCACTGTTCTAACACAAATTTCAGTTAGCTGTAAAGCCACTAAAGGTACATGAACTACAGAGAATGATGTGCAAGCTGGCCAGGGATGAAACTTTTACTATACCCTACACCTAGTCACTCTGCCTGCGAGTCGTAAAGCGAAAGAGCGAAACTGTTAAAGTAGTTTCACAGCAGTTATTGTGCAGTGGCATGCTTGGTACCAATCGGTAACGCAACCTGCCTTGGAGTCCCGAATTTTTGCTTTGAAATGTAATTAACAGTGATTATGCAACACAAGTTACCTTGCGTACACCTCGCCTCGCATGGACAGGCAGCACCTTTGAAACATTTTTTTAGCCAGTAATCCGTAATTTTTGTTTGTCACAGCATGCTGTGCCAGCTCCGCATCAGAGGTCTGCAGTGCTTAGTAAAGCTGTTGTGGCAAAGAGCACCTAGCAGCAGTCTGCTTTGGAGCCCCAAAGCGGCCGTAAAAGCAAGGCGTTGGTGAGAATGTGATGAATCATCGAGAACAGCCAGCATATATACTCCTAGTACTCACACTGGCATAGACTGCAGAGGATGCCTTTTTTTCTTTCTTTAGTGCAAAAAGGTCAGGTCACTGCGAGGACCACTTATTTGATTTGCTGATGAAACGTCCACTACAAAATAAATTCGCTCTCTTTTCTAATCTTTCTTCAGTTATATGTATGAACATACAGTATTCTGAACAATTTTTTTGTTTAGGATTTTAACTGGAACAGACTAATTTCTGTGAACTGGGATGAGTCAGTTCGACAACCTGTCAAGTGATGACCGACATAAAAGTAACATTGATGGCAGTTGGCCTGCACACATGGTGAAAACGTCTTGTCTGAAGTTGCTGGTGTTCTCCGTGCAAGTGATGAAACCAACCCAGCTTCATTCCCTTCCTTGGCTTAAATATGTCTGCCAGCACAACAGATATGTGTTGCAAAAATGACAAAATGCAAACATCCAAGCTTAAATGTGAATATCACATCTTTACTTATTAAACAGGCGAGTGTTCGAATCGGCTGGCCTACAATCCGCTTTTCAATGGTGGAGAGGCCATTCCAAGGTCTTCCAAGTACTACGACGACCGATGCAGCTTCTACTCGTACTGGCCCTTGATATCTTTCCACAGCTTCTGCAAGTAAAAATAATGCAAGAAAAATTGTGTGAGGAGCACAGCAGCCTAACATGTTTTATTTTGTTTTCATGTCACTTTACTACCACTATTTTGTTGTGTCAGTTACCACAGCATCCTGTATAACTGCAGACGTAATTAGCAGACATACCAATGCACGAAGATGACCTGATAACGGAAGATATACAGCGACTTCAGTTCATTTTTCAATTTTTAAAGCATCCTTTCTCAAATTTTCCGAAACTTCACTCGTAGCAATGCTCATATCTTGGTCCGCGCCGCTCGATAAAAAGAAATGGCGTCTTCAATGTTCCGGTATATCCTGGGGAAAGAAAAAACTCCGCTTTATGCGCACCTCGACGCTTAAGCGAAATGCAGCGCTGACGCAGCTATTGCGGGGAACCAAATAATTATGTTGTGCAACTTAGCGATACCGAAACAGCGGTAAGAGCACATTCAGTTGGCAAAATAAAAATGCAAGCCCTCGCACAACCTTACAAATTACAGCAATTATGGATCGAGTAGGTTTCGAAGAAAGTTCCGAGAACTATTAAACGATTTATTGGCGCTGAGCTATGCTCCCGGCCTACTGAGAAGCAGAACTAGAGCCCCTTCCTATCAAATCTCCATATGAAAAGTTTACAATATCCAGATAGGCTGTGGCTTCTGAGGCACCTTTGCGTCATGCAGTGGCATAGGAGAGCTCTGCTGGGCAAGATTCCGGCCATTGAACTGTAGTACAGACCAGCTATGAAACGATCAAGCCGCGTAACGACCAAGCCGCGTATGTTGCCTGGTGCGGTAGGTCGCAACTAACAATGTAGGGCAGACGTAAAACGGTCCGCGCGACTCAAGGCTGACGGGCGGGTTACTTGGAGGCCCCTTTACTACTCTGAGGTAAGCAATGCATGGAGTTTTGGACGTACCCCTCTATTCACCGACTCGAAGATCGTGTTCGCTGTGATGTCCGTGATGCGCTCCACGAAAAATGCGCCCACAATTGCGGCTAACGCAAATGTCGAGGATCTCTTGAAGACACTGTTGTACAGTGTGGTCGCAAAACCACCGGCCATCGTGAAAAAGTTCTGGGATTGGCGCGTGTAGAAGCAGAGAAGTTCAGCCTGTACACCGACGACCTCACGGTGCGGCTCGTCCTTGCAGATGATGACTGCAGCCAGTTCTACCTATGGTGCTACAGTTGGCTCGGTTGGCTCCATGTGGCTACTTGCAAATATTTTTGGGCCGGCGTTGAGCGTACCCGGTGAACGCAACGGGTACGTTGCGTTCACCCAAATAGCCAACTTATTACTGATTTGGCTTGGCTCCCGTTGGATTTTTAAAAGGCGGCGGTAGTGCGCTTTGGACATTTCTTGAATTTCTTGTGAGCGTCTGTGCAACAAGGTGTAACCTTTCTCTATGGTGAAACCTTTACGAGGTGTTTCTGCGTTGTATGTTCGATTTAAGTGGTCTTCGCTGCCGTGGTTAGTTTGTTTGGCTGGTTAGTACATGTGCAAACGGTCTTTTGTGATGTTCTGGAGTTATGGAAGGTCGTCGCCCCTATTGCAAGTACTTGCGTTGTCGCGACATCATTCGAACACTATACGATCAGAGCAGAAACAAGTGCTGTAACCTACCCCGGTTATTGTGTAGGCGTCAGCTCTCGAAGTATTGGTCAATGCACGGTGGGAGCCCGTTTTATCTGCGGATGCGTGCTTGCACCAACTCTGACGAAACTCTGATCATTCGGGACCTATGAAAGCAGTGCTGTGTTGTTTTTGTTCCCTGCTTAGTTCGCCTGTTTACATACTCGCCTGAATCTGTGCTATTGTGGTTTTTAAGTTTTCCCCCGTGGGTCTGTACCAGATACCTCGCATTCAGCTGCTTGTCACCTGTGGTCGTTTATAACTTTGCTGCATAATTTTGTCCTTAAGTCGAATAAACTTTGGAAGGAAATCGTGAAGCTTTACTCCCGGAAAGCGCTTGTACGTCCATAGAATTTACAGTTCAAATGCAACACATATCCTCATTTAAATTTTAGAAGAATTTATAGTTTCCGTAAATTGAAATTGCAGATAAACAGAATTCAATAAATTGAAGATTTCTATATGCACACCAAATAAGTTCTCCAAAGTAAAACGGTTTGTTACATTAAAGTTCAATATATGGAGGTCTAATTGTACAAAATTGATTGATATAGGGGTTGATTGGATACAGGGTGTGCATATTCACACGCCTGGTTCCGTAGTCAGTCGTTACGTGCCGCTCTACTTGGGCAATAAACCAAGCAACAATGTTAATGTTTTCGAACTGTTCATATATTGGGAGCACACCAAGAAGGTGATCTAAAACCTCCAGGCATATGGTGACTTTCTGTTCCAAAAGAAAAAAAAGTAATAGTAATAATGTGTACAGTGGCATAGCAGAGTAAACAAACAAAAAAGCTGTCTTTTTAAGACAATGCTACATTTTTTTTTTTCCTAATTACAGCAGCTGTGCAAGGTGTTCTAGACCAGTTAGGATATTTGAAAATTCAGTGTGATGGGCCAGTCTGTTTCCCTTAGTGTTATAATGGCCTCATATTCTTGCGAAGTTAATCATATGACTCCTGTATCCTTACTACATTGAACTCCTGAAATGTTTTATTCCGGCCACTGCTCCTCATCCACCATGCTGCTTCTGCTTAATAGTTCTCAAGGCAATTATATTGCCCTCCTCTCCCTATTATTCAGGCAGAGAAACAGATCCACATGGCCATCACAAACTAATATTCACTTGCACATGCCCTGATGTTCAAAACATTGCAGTTGAGCTGGAAGCTAGAATCAAGCTAGAAGCTAAAGGGAAGCTAGAATTAGCACTAGTGAAATGTGAAGGTTGTTAGCAAAAGTGCCCACAGTGTGTGATGCCACAGTTTATGCGAAGATAAAAGTTTTGAGAAAAATTGTATAAATTTTGCAGTTGATATTGTTTTATTAATGCTGCTCTTGCTTTAGTTATCCTTTTTTTTTAGTCACCATATGTGTTAAATGTCACAGCATTTGATATTATAGCATTGACATATATCAGTGGGGTGGGGGGTCCTCATCTGGATAGTTCATTTCTAATGCATACACTTTGCATGGCTTGTTCGCGTTGCCAACACCTACTGTATTACTTTGCTATTAAAACCTTCACAATTGTTTTTCACACATAAATAAAACAAGCAGTCTAAAAATGCTCCCTTGTCTCATGCAATATAGCGCTCCTCTCAACTAAAGCTGTATGTTCTCGAGACACAAGTTGACAGATACATGTTAGCTGCAAAACCTCTTAAATTTGCAACAATGTTGAATATATTGAGACAAAAAAGCTATCTTGGTGAACATAATGCTGCAGATGCTGACCAGCACATGAGTAGTGCGTCTTTTATTACAAACATTTAATCACATTGCAGAGAGTGTGTACCACTTAAATCACAATCATTTTATTGAGATATTTTTGTGTCATTTGCATGTGGCAGAAGCAGGAAATAGTAAGCTGACTCTGCCTTAAAGCAAACATATGCATGAGAGAGCGCTTAAAGCACTACTTGTTCAAACCGAGGCTTTGGTGTCTAGATTTCACAACGAAGAGAGTAAAATGTGAGGTCACTTACCCTGTATTCTGAAACCATCTATGACTGGAAGCTTCATTCCACTGAGATGAGCGCAGTGCCACCCCTTGACTGAAGACGACGCTGTGTTTCACAGTAATTGACATGAAGTTTAATTAAAGCTAAGCAACCGCCTGTGTCAAGGAGTGGGGCTGCTGTGCATTTGAATCTAGGTGGAGGGTTGAGTGGAGAATACAGAAGTTAGTCATCTTTACCGATCCTTGAGCCTCTTAAGAGATTTCCTACAACATCTAAGCTCAGCCTTTCTGTTTTCTTACAGCATGATTATTACAGGTGGTACAAAACATTCCATTGTACAGTTTCTATAATTCTTTGGGAAAACATACATCACCTCACTAAACAGGAATAGGCTCAATAGGTTCACTGGTATCATCTATAGTGTTTCCATCCAAGACCTATTGCTATTACAAGGCATTGCAGACATTCAGTGACGTAGCCAGAAATTCATTTCAGGGAAGGAATTTCCACTGGCCACTACCACTCCCCCATCACCTCTCTCTCTAGCACTATATAAATGTGTGGAGGGTTTTACATCACACCAAGACAAACTCCTAGCATTCCCCGGACAGGAATGCTTTAGCAATGAGGATGCACATTTTTACGTTGCCAAAACTTTGCTTAACTTCTGACAAAAGTTTTTCATTGCTAAGACTACACCTAAAATTATGCTATCATCCTTGTGCTGTTTTTAAAAATGACTATATTAAAAATAACATTTTGTTTACAAATTGATGTATTTATATAATGTATATTATGACCTTGTTGGTACATTACTTAGGAAAGTGAACTGTGCTAAAAACATGACAGCGCTCTGTCTTGTGTCTTCTTGTTTGCAGCCCAGACTTGTTGCAGCCCAAGTAACAGTGAAGGTCAGCGTTATTTTCTTACCAGATTTGCTAGTGAGTGGTTCAGCCATGGCTGTGTATGGAAGAGAGCGGGCACTATTTTGCAAGTCGCCTATTACTTAATTGCAGGCATTATGGGCATGCTTCCCTGACACCTGCCTATTCTAAAGACTGCAAAGCAGCAAGCACAGCACATGCTATGACAGGGTAGGTGAATCTCAGCTAAGGCAACTGGCCACAGCTATCTGGTGTTGAGCGATCGAGCAGTGATGAGACAATCCCCCTGTGTTCCATAATTTTTCACTTCATTCTTGATGCCCTTAATGCGTGTCACCACCCTAGCCCCCTTACTGTATCATCCTCCCCACTCCCTGGAGCTCTCTGAAACTCTTTGCAGCTGATCACTGTCCCACTTTTCAACATTCACGGGGTTGTTGAATGACACAGAATTCTATAACATTCCTATATTTATGTTTCTGTGTGGACATCGAAGCCATTCACCTAGCTCCCATAGTTTGTTGTGGCGGCTTCTTAGCTTCCCTGGTCCAGCACCCCGTCCTTGATATAGATTGCCGCGCGCAAATCAGCATTCTGTAGGCCTTTCTTTCTTGTCCCGTTTTCTCTCCATTTTTTCATTCTTAGCAGTGTGTACAAACTAGCCTGAGAGCAAGCTCTTCTGAAGTTTATTAGCATAATGAAAGTCAGAGTCAATGGAAAGTAAAAGAAGAAAGAAGAAGGTGGGGGGAGTGTTTTTTATGAGTTTTCTAAACAAGCAAGTTGATATAAGTAAGTTGTATAATAGCAAGCACCAAGTATGAAAGAATAAAAAACACATTTGCACTTCTCGTCTGACGAAATTTACTGTACTTTTACAGAAATGAAAATCATTGAAAAGGAAGTAAGTGTTTACGTTGAGATACGAGCACGTAATCTGTAAGCCTCGTAAGCTTATGTCAAGTAAAACAACATGAAATCCTGAGAGATTGAGCTTCTTAAGTACACGTGTTATAATAGGAACACCAACCTTCTTCAGTATGATAAAAGCACTGTAGATCAAGGTTCTCCACGTAGTGGAAACATTGTTAAATCTGTTAAGATGTGAATGTGGGCAAGTTGGTAACAAAGTTCTAACTTGCTATAAAGCACATTACTGTCCTCATCGAACTAATCACTATAGTTTCTTGTACATGTGTCTTGATCACATTCAGCACAACATTATGCATTTTTAGCTTTCTTTAATACATTCTGTAGCCCCTCAATGGATTCAAGATGCTAGAAACCTATGTTGAACTACAAAGTGCTTGCCATTAAAAAAGACAAGAAGTCAGTTCCTGTGTTAGAAATATTTATTAGTTAGAGAAAGGCTAAAATTTAGTATGAACATTAGCCATGTCTTGAAGTTTTCATCCTACTCACTTTACAGTTGAAGCTAGCTTGCTTCTCAGGTTACTTGTGCTTAGAATTAAAGCACAACAAACAGATGAATGGCTTGCCGGGGCGTTATTCACAGAAAGTGGTCACTTTTCTCACTCTCTCCATAGTGTTTGGGCTACTGCTGGTACTGTTGGCCGCATAGCAGCCAGTGCAGAGCCACTGAGTGTCGTGTGCCGATGTGCCAGTTTTTCTTAGCATGTGGACACTTCTCCCACGAGTTTCTTCGATGTTGTCTTGACGAGGGCCGAACAGTGAATGAGCCAGTTCATCTTGAAATTTTATAATTGGCGTAGAGTTTCCTTCAAGCATGCCACGAATGTTCTACGCATTTATGATGACACATCCAACAAGCAACTCAACAGCTACCTTTCTGTACCACTTGAGTCCTTTTCTAAGGCAGTTGTGGTATAACGTCATTTGGTCACTATAGTCGACGCCCTTTTTTGCTGCATTGTAATCGAGACCGGCCTGATGTTTCATGATTGGTGCACCGTCCCTTGTTTTCTTCCCACTGTCCACCAAAGTTGCTTCATATTTGGCGACAGATGTGAGTATCAGAACAGGCCTCTTGTCCATCCACTTCAGTGCCTTCACTCCATTTTTGGACTGAAGTTCGGTAACACTGCCATTTGCAACCTTTACTTCAGTGAGATCTTTTGGCAGCCCTTTCCTCACTGAGCGAACTGTGCTACGAATGAAAGTGTCTTCCTTTAGAAGGCGAAAAGTGAGCGGCAAGCTCATGTAGAAGTTGTCTACGGACAGCGGGCACACAACTTCCTTGTAATTTTGCAGGAGTTTCAAGCATACATCTTCGGCATGTCCGATGCCAATTGTTCAGTCACACTTTCCGGCATATACATCAACCTTTAGCCTGTAACCGTCTTTGGTACATGCCTTGAACAGCCTGACTCTGTAAGAACGAAAGTCTGCCACACCATGGCACTATTGTTTCATCTATCACAACCTCCTTTCCTGGCTCAAGCACAGTGGCAAAAATTTTGGTTCAATTTCTCTACCAGAGGATGGATCTTAAAGACATGATCCTGCAACTCTGCAACCAGTTAATTGTCCGCAAAATGCCGGAACCTCAAAAGTAGGGAGAAGGCGGTCACGGCTCATATTTTGATGAATGAGTTCAACACCATACAGGTTACTTTTTGCCCAGTAGTGACTCGGATAGGAAGATGGACGAGATTAATACAAATTGGTATTCCAACAAATGCTTCCGTTTGTTGGAGATTGGTTTCCATCCAATTTTTCAACTTTAGATTTGGGAGTAGGAAGACGGAGGAGACCAATACAAATCAGTATTCGAATAAATGCTTTAATTTCTTTGGCATTGGTTTCCGTCCAATTTTTCAAGCGTGATTTAGATTTAGGAGTAGTTGACTTCAACACTTGTGTGAACCTGTTTGTTTCATTGACCATCATTTGCCAAATGTCATCCGTAATAAACAGTGAACATAAAGATGGAGCATAACGGCTAGATGGCAACTGAATGATAGTGGGCGGCCTAGAGTACGTGTGGTGTCACACTAGGCGAAGTGGTTGTTGCCGGTGTCCATTTCTCTAGAGATGGGCTGAGAGAAATGAGAGCATTGTATCCTGAATCATTCACCTCAGAATCATCAGTCAGGTCTGACTCTCCATTTGACATGCTGGCTGAGGTCTGTGATGGTTCGTAAACACTATCTTTGTCACTGATTTCACTGTCCACTGCTGAACATCTGACACTGAAGCACTTGACTCATCCGCTGGTGATCGCGAAGTTGCTGGTGCATTCTTCTGGCCCAAAACTAAGTTTATTTGTTTCCTCTGCATTGTGCTTTTTTTTTTCATCCGTAAGGGGCATGAGGATCTATCTATTAGACACGCTGAAAAGTTTGGGAGTAGCAAGAAAAATGCAGGTACTTATTCCAATGGCATGTATTTCAAAGACTGCTGCGAACGTTTGCAAGAAACCCAACTGAGAAATGCGCCGCCACTCCACTCTCCGAAACAAACATGCCACCCCATGTCCAATGCAATAAAAATATATATTAGTTGCAATTTCAAACCTCAGATGGCAACACAAGAGCAAGAATTCTTGCGTGTGGGTCACTGGTGAGTCACGCCACACACAGCATAAAAACGTTTTCGTTGAGTGCATCGTGGATTGCCAGTGGGTCATAGCATTTAACATCAGACAAGTAGTCTACTGGCTATCTATAATCTCACACAACAAAAATCGTACCTCTGAGTTAAAGTGTCATAATGTTATCGCAGCAGCAAGCAGATGAATGCCCGTAACTTCGCTGCTGCATAGGAGCACAGGCTGTGCTGTGATGGCACTCAGAGTGACACGTGACTTAGATTCAAGGCAGCATCAGTTACTTGTTGAATCTGTTGCTGCAGTGAACTAATTAAAGTTTAGAGAAATAATGAAAAATACAACCCGAATGTCTGGGTGCTTTTGTTTTACTTCGCACTGTAGCAAGAGAGATGAATTTCCGTTTCGTCTCCTTTTCCCGACGTTTGCACGTGCGCAGAGAACGAAACTATACGTCATTGTCTACATGTGTTCCAGCATTGCGATCATGAATGCTCTTTTATCCTCTCGCGTTTGCCTCAGTGCTGGGGCACTGACTTATACCGCTAATCACGTGTTCTCGTGTAGAGCGCGCACTATCGTCCGCTACAGGAAACGAGACAAGCGCAACAGCTCGCGCGACACCGTCACCGGAAGTGTGCCGGTGACGGTGAAAAAAGGAAGACGGCAGGGTATACCCGCCGCGACCCCTCGGCTCCGGTATGGGAGAACGCAGTGAAGGAAATTTGCTTACACAGGCGAAACGGGGAATGTCGAGAGAGTGTTTATATAGGCGGCGACGCTCGCCTCCTGAAATCATGCGTTCGCGGCACTTCAATCATTCTCTATCTGCTGTTAATGAACCAATTTGAAAAATGCTTGCGGTAGAACACTTCTTAGAGGGCACGTAACAACTTTCAGTGTATAACCAAAATTTGTTATGTAGCCTGTGAGGGGCCCTTTAAAACAAACTCGGTAAAAATCGGGTGTACTGTGGGATGTTGTTACAGCTGCGTCGAGCTTCACAGCCCTCTACACAAGCATTGCTGTGAAGCCTGTGGCAGAAATAGAGTTTTATTCAATCAAAGGACTGCATAGAGCGCGCTCTCGTGTTGTGCTACGTGAATTAAATCATTCGTTTCCTGCCTGCACAAACGTTTGCATCTCGAGTGGATTTCAAGCACACCGTATAATAACGTGCAGTTCCGTCGTGCTTCGCAGCACTATACACAAGCACTGCCGTAAAGCTAGTGGCAAAAGTACGATGTCATGAAACCAGATCAATGCATATACCTCGCTATTTTGGTGCGCTGCGTGAATGGAAACATTGCTTGCCTGCCTGAACAAACGTTTGCATCTCGAGTTAATATCAAACAAATCATATAATATGTGCAGTTTCGTCGAGCGCTTCACCGCACTGCATGCAAGCATTGCCGTAAAGCCTGTAGTATAAATAGGGTTTCATGAAGTCAAATTAATGCGCAAACCTCGCACTTGTGGTGTACAAGGTAAACAAAGAATTCGTTGCCATGTCTCCGCAGTAGTTTGTCACGTTGATTTGTGTGAGCATATTGGTTCATGTGCTCCATCTACCTCTGTGATGAGAAAATAAGCAAGAATATCAGCTGCTATGTGTCGATGCATATGCTTTTTATTACAAGGTGTAGGAGCAGTACATCTTACTGCATGAGTAAACCACTCATGGAAACAGTACGTTCCTTGAACATTGTAGCTATTTAATAGCCTAGGAAGCGCGCTATATTGGAAGTTGCAATTTTTTTTCTGTTCGCAAAATTCAATAACTCGATGCTTTTTCTAAAAGCAAAAAATTATAAATTTCGCAATGATACGTATGCTGCGTCAGTAAGTTAAGTAGGCAGCACATAATTAGGCTAAACCAGAGGAATATCCGCAGGTATTTATACAAATGTACAAAGTATTTAAAAAAAATGTTTTCTCAAATGTTTTCATTGTGGAGTAAGGAGTTGCATGTGCGTCCAGCGCTGATTTCCAGCGCTTAATTTTTGTTGAACCTTGATGTAACAAAGACGTAACACTCAGCACTCTATTTTGTTACATCAATTTTTTTTTTACAATGGAACAATGCATTCTACTATACGTGCCGCTCATGCGCCCCAAAATTTTCAGGTTGTTCAAGTTTTCAGGTTGTTCACTATGTGATGTAGGAAGGGTAAAATTGATGGGAAATCCCAATATTCTTGGGCATATCGCGAAAAATATGGCCCAAGTCAAGTGTCATTTTAGGCTTCACTGTCCCCTTATATAGGGCAAATAGTAATAGTTTGAATTCTATGGACGCTGGTTGCTTTTTCTGACTTAACCTAGGCAGTGCTCAGCTCTCAGTTGAAAGGAACAGGTAAACAGGAGGACTTGCCACATAAGCAGAAGGTAACACTCCAGACTTAAGCTTAATATACTGTGTGCTTCCACAGCCCTAGGGGGCTAGTCTGTAAGTGTTGACTAAGTGGACTGTCCATTCCAGTACACGCTGAATGAATAGAGCACGAGAGCCCATGGTGATGATTGCCACTTGCTCTACCAGCTTATAGCTCTACCTAATCAGTGTGTGCTGAAACAGTCCACTTAGTGGATCCTTACAGAATCCTTCCCTAGACTGATGTTTATGTTGGTAGGTTGCAAGTATTGCACTTTCTTTCCTTTGATGTGGGCAGTTCCCACATATGGATGCAATTTAACATATTGTATTCATATTGCCTTTGGTCTATACATATCTAATTAATGCTTATAACCAGGCCTACAAGCTCTTGTACTGCATATTTATATAGCCTTCTCTTTGGAGAATGGAGCCATTCTCCATTATACCCTCAAGCACGTGAAGTAGACACTGCAATAACCCCAAGGGAGGGGGGACAGTAACGCAAAAACCTTACTGGGCTTGTGGTGCTGCTGAAGGATGCACACATACCATTTATGCTAAAATTCCCAGCAGACATTCCAAAGTTTGTACGAGTTCGACTTTAGCTGGCTGAACTGAATGATTCATATTGAAGGCAATTCTTGCAACATTTGGTCAAACTGAATGAAACTGGACAGCACAATTAGCTGTGTTCATCTAACATTTATACGACTGCTGCCCCGAGCATTTTGCCTGTTACTTTGCCTTTCGTTTCTGAACTATCAAGTTCAAGTACACACATACTTTATCACTGTACAAGTAGAATGGCTTCAAGGCTTTTCCTGGGCATTCAACAGTCACTATTTATTCCTATAAACCTTCCTGCATGTGAAGGCAAAAGAAACTTATTAATTCATGCTGGAAGTATAAAAAGACAGGTATTTGCACAGAAAATGTTTATTTTGAGCACCGAGGTTCTTGCTGATGTAGATATGGTGCTGGCTCCCTCCTTGCCCGAAGCATGTGCTTGCTGTACACAGCACCAGATGATGGCTTCCTAGGTCAAAAGATCAAAGTGAAATAAGAGGCATTTTGTTTTAGCCCTGGAAAGAAAAAGCAGGATTGAGACATTAACATGTATAAAAAATACTTGCCTAAAGAAAAATTAATACACAAGCAAATTCACTAAAGAGGTTCACTTTCAAGAGCGAAAGTATGGTTACGATGAAAATTACAAGGAAGCTTCACTGCTCATTGAGGTTTCGGTTCAGTAGTTGTTGAGCCACGAGGGTTAGCATGCTACATCTTGCATATTATGTTTTGTAGAACAATATTGCACTTTGAACAATGTAGTGCCTATTTAAATGAACTGACAAGGAACGCTGAAACTCCAGGCTAGTTTGGTCTGCACAAGATATGATACAGACACTGTACTGCATTCATTTAGTGTTTTTGTCACTGATCTCATGCACAAAGGTCATTCACACCTATCCTACATGAAATGCAGTTACTTCTTTGAAGCTTCATCTAGTCCTTGAATTTGCTGCATGCTTATGTCTAAGGGAGTTCGTTTGGTTCCTGTTAATGTAGTACATCTAAGCAACTGTTATCAAATGCCCATAGTGTTCCCTTGCATGTACAAAACATTTTTGGCCCTTTCAATGCACAATACTCATTACATTTGACACTTGGGACTCGTGCAAGGCGCCATTTAGTACTATATGCTTGTCCACATCTGATAATACTTTCACAGCTGGGTCATTCCCATGCCAAATGCCTTGGTTATTACTGTGACCTTCTCACACTTTTCCTTTAGAATCTTCTTGTCCACTTTTAAGGAAGCACCCCACGACACAATGTCTCCATCCTAGTGGTGCTATGGAGTTAACTTATGTGCTAGTTGTAGCAGATGACGTCAACTGAAGGCCACTGAAGATAAAACTCTCTGCGACAATTCCTTTTACACAAAAAATGCAAACAATACAGAATAGTCAAAATGTAGTTATCTGGCAAGACTGGCTGCATCCATCATCTTTGTTTGGCGCAATTCTGAGGTGGCTCCATGTTACAAGACGCTTGGCGATTATTGCCATGCGACTGTTTGGGACTCTATAAAACACAAGAATTGCCTTACTCCGGCCTTTCTCTTTGTGCAGCGGCCAAGGTTATTATTCGTCCAATTGCACCGTGTCCTGTTTGTGTGTCCATAGACTAAATTCTTCACCACATTGTTTTTGCCGTATTTCGTGAGTGACCCATGAACTCATCTTGGGGTGGGACTTCTTATCTTTGGCGTTTGCTTCTATCTCTTGTCGTCAGCGCCTCACACAACTGGATGATGCCACTGGCAATTCTCTTCCTAACCACGAAGAATGCATTCGTCTCGTCACCTCTTCCGATTACGTTCTTTGGCCACCTAGAGAAAAGATTATAGGTGTCAACTCCTGTAACATTGTGGATGGCGGCGTATTCATTCTACCCTATGACCATACCCTATCTCGAGCAATTCTGATTACCCCTGGCCTTATTCGCTTCTCTGAGGGGTCTGCATTGCTTACTGCAATAAACCAAATCGAACCCCAACTGTTGCCTCGTGGATCAACTGTCACTTGAGCTGTTGACACTCATGTCGTTGCAATTGTCACGAAGACAGCTCAGTGTGTTCTTGCGTCTGTTACCGTGCGCTGAACAAAATCGTGCGCAAAGATGTTCACCCCGTGTCACGGATGGATGATGCACTAGATTCACTCCACGGTGCTGAGTATTTTTCTAGCCTTGACTTTAGACCAGGCTACTGGCAAATACCGATGTCCAAATCCGACAAAGCAAAAACGACATTTGCTACCCCTGATGGGCTCTACGAGTTCAGTGCGATGCGTTTTGGACTCTGCAATGTGCCTGCCACATTCGAACGCATGATCGATAAGTCTTCTGTGGCTTGAAATGGAAATTCAGCAACACTTCATTTGGGCCTAGTTGGTACATACTTCTGAACTAAACGTAACAGCGCAAACATATAAGACGAGCCACAAAAAGAAAGACACGACACACACTGGCGCTGTTTGTGGCTCGTCTTATATGTTTGCGCTGTTACGTTTAGTTCAGAAGTTGAAATGGAAAACCTGTCTGTGCTATCTCGACGACATTGTGTTTTCAAACATGTTCTCACAACATTTGCAACATCTTGATGAAGTCCTTGCCTGTCTTGCAAATGCTGGTTTGCAGCTCAACACACGCACACGCGCGTGTGCGCGCACACATATACACACACACACACAAATGCAGTTTGGCCAGCAAGGCCATCAAAGTTCTGGGGCACATAGTCTGCAAAGAAGGTATTCGTCCGGACCCCGAGAAGCTTACTGCCATCCTCGAATTTTGTGTCCACTGCGTCAAAAAGACATGCACAGTTTTCTTGGACTTGCTTCTTCCGGCACTTCATATGCAACTTCGCTACACTTACGTCCCCGCTCCATCAACTCCTCCCCAGTAATGCACCCTTTGTTTCGTCCGACGAATGTGAACATGCTTTCCTGCTTTTGCAACATGCCCTGACGTCAGACCCAGTACTGCGCCACTTTGATCCAACCGCGCCCACCATCTTTCACACCGACGCTAGCAGTCAGTCTCGGTGCCATTATACTACAATGCGACAACACATTCCGCGAACGAGTAATTGCTTAGGCTAGTCGTGCACTAACCAGTGCAGAAAATTACTACACCATAACCAAGCAGGAGTGCTTTGCTGTTGGGCCGTGCAAAAATTTCACCCATGTCTTCATGGCCGCCATTTCACAGTCGTTACCGACCATAACACACTGTGCTGGCTTTCATCGCTAAAGAATTTATCAGGTCACTTGGGTTGCTGTGTGCTTCACCTACAGGAGTACGATTTCAATGTCACCTACAGGGCTGCAAAGAAGCATCAAGACACCAATGCTCTCTCTTGCTACCCTCTGCCGAATCATGACGATTCACCATAACCTCTCCGTGATTGTGTACGTCCTGAGTCCTCTTCATCGGCTTTACCCATTGTAGCCCTCGAATGGCTAAGACACAACAGCCCATCTGTCCTTGTGTCCCACTAACGCATCGACCCATACTGCTGAACTATTCTCCAACGCATGGAAGATTCTTCGTCACCTCCAAACGCCTGACTTCGTCGACAACTTAATCAATTCAAGCTGCACAATGGGGTTTTACATCGCAACATTTATCACATCGATGGCAACAAATGGGTCCCGGTCATACCATGTTCTCTGCAATGTGAGGTGCTTGAAGCCTTTCATGATCATGCGACAACTGGTCCTCTAGGCTACCACAAGACTTACAACAGAATATGAAGTTGCTGCTCCTGGCCTGGCCCATCTTCAGCCGTTGCGAAGTATGTTGCACCCTGCGTTCATTGTCAAAGCAAACCCAACAGCTCCTTCTGGCTCTTTACAACCTCTGCCTTGTCCCGCTTCGCCTTTTGAAGTAGTTGGAATAGACTTGTACGGTCCTCTTCCCATGACCTCACATGGAAATCGTTGGATTGCAACGGCCATAGACCATCCAACACGCTATGCGGAGACAGCATCTCTACCATCCTGGACTGCTGCTGAAGTCGCCGATTTCTTTCTACACAACATTATCTTACACCGCAGCGCTCCGCGCGTTCTCCTCAGTGACCGCAGCAGTCTTCCTATCTTCTATCCTCACCGAAGTTCTGTGCGCCTCTAACACAATTCGCAAGACGACTTCCAGTTACCATGCGCAGACCAACAGCTTGATTGCGATGTACAGTCACGTGCAATATGAATTGCAACACCAGTGCCCGTGGTCGAAGGGGTTCCAAGGCTGTACGGCTGTGCAGACACATGGTAAGTTCCAGACCGAAACACAGCTTCAATTAGTGGTGTCTATTAAACTGCTATTTCGAATGTCAGAGCTGCTGCGCAGGCCGTGGAGCCCCTTCAACAACGAACAAGAGTGTTGCAAGTCATATTGCATGCGACTGTACATCTACCCTGGCCACACGAACGGGGATGCAATCCTGTCGTTCATGACATTCGCCTATAACATGGCTACGCAACGTACTACTGGATTTTAACATTTTTTCTTCATCTATGGCTGTTCACCAAGTTTCATTCTTGATGTATCATTCCTTTCGACTCCTGTACCCCCATCAGTTCCTTTCTTGGAACAGTTTGTGTCTCGCCTCGCAGAGTGCAGACGCCTCGCCCCGCTTAACACCGACGTCTCCCAGGACGCTCGCAAGTTTCGTTACGACTCGACCCACTGTGCTGTCCCTTTTTCTCCTGGTGACAAAGTTCTTTGGACTCCTGTGTGCCTTCCTGGCTTATGCAAAAAAGTTTTGCAACACTTCTTGCTTATGCAACACTTCTTGAATGCCCACACCACCATATCGTCGGGCAGCGAGCACAACCTGCGACACCCATGTGGCCACAGTGACGAGAGGCGGCCTGCGCAGCTGGCCGGTTGGGGTCATCAGGTTGTCGCCGGCCATCCACTGATTATATTGTTCACGGACACGGTCTTTAACAGGCTTGTTGAGCACGACGTCCAGTGGCTGAAGTGTTGACGTCATGCCTCCCGGAATGACGGCGAGTTCCGTCCTCCCGTCGCGGAGTGCCAGCTTCAATCCTGCGGTCAAGTGCCCGCGAAAGGCATCCAAGACGAGCATGCTCGGACACCGCAAGAGTGCCCCTGGTTGCCGATTCCAGACGGTCTTAATCCAATCGAGCATGAGGGCCTCGTCCATATAGCCCTTTTCATTCACGCGAACGACATCCCGTGGGAAAGCCTCTTTCGGCAGCGTCTTCCTCTTGAATATTATGTATGGGGGCAGCTTTCTGCCATCTGCAGTACACGCGAGCATCACCGTGAATGCTCGTTCCTCGTAGAAAGAAGCTCGACTTCTTTTGTGCCGCGTTCGCACACTGTGGTGAGCGACGGCATGTCGAACTACACCGGCATTTCATCAGCGTTGCCGATCTGTACCAACATGTAGCCATGCTGCTGCCGGAGACGGAAAACATAGCGCTGGAATTCGACCAACTTGCCCTCGTATGCCTCTGGCTGCTTCTGCCAGATTGATTTGCACTGTCGAAGTGCGAATCCCTTGCGTTGCATGAAGCGACGAACCCAATAAATGGAGCCCTTGAATTGTTCCTTGGGCAGTCCGGATTTTCGGGCGATCTCAATAGCTTTGATGCAGATGAGTTCTGCTGTGACTGGCAAAGATCTGGCACGATGTTCGCGGACAAAATCCGCCACCCTGTCTTTGAGCTCCGGGTGCACTGCGCCATAGAATAAAGAACTTCGTCAGAATAAAGAACCGCGCAGCGCCCGCGAGTTGGGCCGCGTCGGTCACCAAGGGGGCGATAACAATGTGGATGCCGAAAGGTCTGCGCTCCTACATGCTGGCAGACGACTATTCATGCTGTGCCAAGGGCTGGTATGTAAGTCAAGGGGTGAACTTTTAGTAATATTTTTGGGAAAAAACCTCAACCTATATTCCGCACTATACGGTACTCGGACTGCTGGAGACATATGCCGTGGCCGAGAACCTACGGCTTCCCGACTACTCGGGTGCCACCACCTGTGCCACACGCAGTTGCACTGTGGCACCCTGCCTAGATGGAGTCCATAAGCCAGGAAAGCCACGCACGGCAATCTATGTCCGCAGCACCCTGGCGCGTGCTGTTCTACCTGTTGCTGACATCGCCGGTGGCCCCTTGGAGTCATGCGCCGTTGTGGTACGCCTTGGCAGCCAGGACACGGCTGTGGCGAGCATCTGCATCCGTCCAGGAAAGCCGTGGGATCCCTCCAGCTTCATCCAGCTGGCTGTTCGCCTTGGTGGGCATGCAGTCCTGTGCAGTGACTTCAACGCACACCACACGGATTGGGGAAGCCGCAGCTGCACCCGCTGAGGCAAAGGCCTCACAGATGCCATCAGCTGAGCTGGCCTGCTGACCTTGGAACACCAGGGAGCCCATCTACGTCTACCGCAGAGCTCGCACGGCCATTGACCTCTCCCTCAACACTGAGCAGTGCTCCTACTCCTGGGCCACAACTTCGGACAAATGGGGGTCTGACCACTTCTCTATTGTGATCAGCCCCAGGTCTGGGAGAAGGCCTAGGTCAAGAACTTACGTCACAGACTGGTCCCTGTTCCGGAAGCACTGCAGCAAGTTGGACGATGGCCGTGACTTCCTGAGCGCCATCGTGGATTGTGCTCAGGCTGCCACTGTTCAGTGCTCTACCCAACCAGATACCCCCGCTCCGGACCTCCACCTGCTCAACATTCGTGCCTCCAGGCGCCGTATGGAGCATGGAGCAATCCGGACGGGCAAGGCAGAGCATTGGACCGAGTACAGACGTGCAGATGCCCGCTGCAGACGCCAAGCCCGGCGCAGGAGGAGCCTCTGCTCTGCCATCGAGGCAGGTCCAGGGGACCCCTGGCTTGGAGACTGCTCAAATCCCTCACCAGCAGGAGAGGAAGCCTACAACCTGTCCTCGCCGTGGCCATCACGCTGAGCATCAGCGAAGAGGCCCTTGCGGAGCTCCTCGCCAACCAGTTTGCGCTGGCTGTACCACGCACTGCAGCCATCCTGAAGATAGGGCAGCCTTCCGTCAGCCTGCCTAGCTGCCTGCACAACCACCACACAGGTTCTTCGCTTCTGTAAATGGCCTGTCATCCAGTCTTGGGAGCCTGGCCTCACAGTTCATTGGCCCAGAAAGCAGTCCGAGCGCTTTTTCGCTACCTGAGGGCAACAGACTTGAGTGCCCGAATATAGACATCCTACACTTAAGTTCTCTCTCTTCCTCTTTCACTCCCCATTCCCCTCCCCACGTGTAGGGTAGCAAACTGGACTCAGCCTGGTTAACCTCCCTGCCTTTCCGTCTTCCCTTCTCTCTCACCACCCAGGGTGGCCATCGAGCCAGGTTATGGCTATCTACCAGGACCCGCTGACGCTGCACGAGCTCCAAGCATCGCAGTGCACCAGGAGCCCAGTGCACCAGGAACCCAAATGCTTCGCAACCTGGCCGCCAGCGAGCAGCTGCACCTGCTTGACTGCTTAAACATCTGGCAGTCAGGGCAGGTGCCGGAGTCATGGCGCACAGCCTACGTGGCCCCCATCCTGAAGGCCGGCTGAAAAACGTGAGCTCCTATCGGCCAGTCTCACTCACCTCTGCTGCTTGCAAGCTGATGGAGGCCATTGCTTTCTGGCCGATGAGCAGATAGGCTTCCGGCGGAGCTGATGCAGTGCGGACTCCATCGTGGACGTGGTCTCCACGCTGGAAGAGGCCAAGGCCTGCAGTGACGCCGTGCTCCTGGTGCTTATCGGCATGAAGGGGGCCTTTGACGGCCTGCCCTATCCAGTCGTTCAGCAGGCCCTGGACCTATTTGGTAGAGGGCGTCCCACAAGGATCAGTGGTGAGCCCTTTCCTGTTCAACCTGGCCCGACTGCTTGCTGTCCTGCAGACTGACCCCCACAACCACGTGAATACCTCCATCAACGCGGACCACATCACCCTATGTGTGCGAAATCCACCACACAGCCACAGCAGTGCGCGCTCGGCTCTGCAAAGAGCCCTCGACACCGCCGCTGCTTACCTGAGCTGCATTGGCCTTGCCATCTCGGCAAGGAAGACGGAGGCCATGCTGCTCCACCCAAGAGCAACCGCCCGCTGCACAGCTGCAACTGGAAGGCGACCTTGAAGCCCGGCAGTGACGTACCCGGGGCTACACGTTCATCACCGGCTGACCTGGCTGCCTGCTGTCAAGACCCTGCATGTCCAGGTCCTCCGGGTCCACAAGGCAGTCTCCCAGCTTGTTGCCCGAGGACAGAGCTGCACCACTAGGTGGGCTCTACGGCTGTACCATGCAGTAGCCACCTCACGCCTGCGGTACGTCCTCCCACTCGTGGCACTACCACGTGCCCGTCTCAAGAAGCTGGAGCTGCAGCATAGGGCCGAGATTAGGTTCTGCCTGGGCGATCCCTGCAGCTCTGAAATCGCTGCAACCTTGGCCGAGGCAGGAGCATGGTCCCCATCACTCCTGTCACAGCCCACATTCTACAATCAGCCACAGCTGTGCACATCGCTGAATGACACTGCGTTCAGGAATATCGGTCACATACCGACCGCACACACAACCCCCATCACACCTGCACTGAGCATTACGCTGCGGAGAAAGCTTATCAGTGAATGGCTACTGACAGCGCAGCGAAATTTTGGTTCTAAAGCAATTTTTCCCGACCGTGCAATGAGGCCGCAATGCGAGACCGCAACGAGGCCGCAATTTGGTGACTTTATTCACTACCGCCCTTAGCCGGCAGATCTGAACCGTGCATCAGGAATGTGCATTTCCATTGGGGAACAATAGAAACTCTTATTTAGGCTAAACAAGCGCGCGTACGTACGTACTTACATGCCGCACTCGGGACATCTGCCATTCAAATATTCTGCCATGTAGCAGCACCGTAACCAAGTAATGTTACTGTTACGTGCTTCTGACAAAGACTCTAAATAACTCTGAAGGAGCGCAGTTCCGTGTAATATACGTTCTCTGCATTAGGACACTGTAGCACTGGCTGGCCGGTGTGGCGGTCCCTGCAATGCATCACAAAAGCTCGTGAGGAACCTGGCTATAAAGTATCATCACAGAACACCTATATATGGCATCATGCAGTCGAAAGATTAGCTACGCGTTGTAGATGCACATCAAACGCAAAGACGAAGTATACTTACGAGAAGCAAAAGCCCGAAAAATAAGCGATCCACCGCTTCGTGCACACCGAGCCTGCCATATGCCATATTATGCCGCCAAAAAGGCCAGATGTGACATCACGGACGTGAAAAAACAAAGACCGGATGTGGCGTCCCGGACGTGACGTTTGGGTGAACCTAACGCTTGCGCTGCGTTCACCGGGTGAACGCAGACACTTTCTATTTTTGTGCATCTTAAGTTTTGAAGTAAAAATAACGTTTGAATAAAACGTTAATGAGCTTATTTCTTAAGTTTGGAATGTCTAACACCTACGAGCGACATCAAAAGAACAATTCTGAAGACCACGCTTATAAGCAATTGTTGACGTCACAGCCGCCATCCTTAAACTTCACGTTTTGACAGCAAAATAGTTTTTGGATAGTTTTGGGCTTTGAAGCAACTTTCCGTCGCCGGCAAACCGGCTTATCGTGGGTGCGCCGCGGTACATTCATGTACTGAGAATGTTTTCGAAGTTTATTTTCATACTCTATTGTTTCTAACTGCATACTACAGCGAAAGTATTTAAATATCGTTCACCATGCCCTGCGGTATGTTCTATCATTCACGTTTGTTCTCTTTAGAATCTATCTTCGAGCGAACAAACAATTTTCGTTTCATTAATAATTGTCCCGACGATTTCAACTTGCTTGTCGGATAATCGTGAATAACGATTGCATATAGTTCATATTTCTTCCGTAATTTATTTTTGAACAGAAGATGAAGGGAGCTTGTTGGTCACGATCATCGACACAAATCCTTGCGCCAGTTTACTTCAGAATGAAGAGGTGAGCGTCTGCTGCAAGGTCTCATCATTTTGTTTTTCGTGTATTCTGCATTTGTATCTATCCCTTGTTCCAAAAGTCGCAACACATCCTTCATGCATGTTGCAGTGCTGGCAAATGTGCAATTTATGTTCGCATGTAACGTACTGTTCCGAGTTTAGTGTTGTGAACGGCGCACCTTAGATGTGGATCAAGATATCGGGGGTTTCAGCTTGATGGGAGACCGACAAACACACACACGTCCTTCACACACACTTAACGTTACCTACAAAGAGACAATTGCAATGCTCTGGTTTACTATAAGGCAGATTTGTGCGTGTACGCATACAGTACGTACGTACCTGTGTTGAACTGCAGGACATGTAATGTTTTCGCCTTTCCAACGGTCAGCTGTTGAAGTTTTACTGGCTGCTGCAGCACCGTGTAGCATGTGTACTTGGCATTTGTATCAGATTACTGAGTGTGTGGCTGCATCTGATTGATGACTGAGTGTATATTATGTTTGCAGGGGATAGTATCAAGGTTTCTCGATGCGGCCACCGTGTTCTGCAATTCGCATCTGATGCTCAACCCATGCAACAGGTTGGCAGTCATTGCCTGCCATTCACACAAAAGGTACAGTTGGCAAAAGTGTGTGTTGGTGCAGCGAATGGCTGTGACGGTTTGTGTGTGATGCATCCGTTTTTGTTTTCAGCATTTTTCTTTACCCCAAAGCTCAGCCCCCTGCCCAAGAAACCGTCTCAGTGGATGGGCAGTACGAACTCTTCAGCGAAGTTACAAATGCCATCAAGGAAGGCGTTAAAGAGCTAGTTTTGTCAGGTAAGTTTTAGTTCAAGTGCAAATCATGTTTAGAGAATTCTAAGAAAGGACTAAGAAGTGTGCTGCAAAGCTGTGTTTCAGTAGCAACAGAGTACTAAAAGTGATGCCATAACGCCACAAATAAAGACGTTACGTTTTTATTGTCAGCAAGCTGTGACAACGGCCAGACAGCGTTCTCATTGCATGATCTTGCTATTGCTAATTGTGCTGCACTAAATGCTTTGTTATTGAATATGGATGTGCCCAAATGGGCATTCTAGTGAAAATAGTGATACAAGTGACCGCTAATATTGCAGTGTTGCCGATTGTTGCACTGTATTGCTTTGTCATAAACCATTTGTTTGGAACTTGGAATTACTTTTGTAAGATTATATCAAGAGCCAAACATAAATAGCTCCGTGAAATTAAGAACACTGTTTCCATTATGCTTTCCTGGGCTTTCTTCCTCTTGCTTTCTCCAGTAGATATACGTGACCTAATGAGCTTCTCATTTGATGAATTTCATTGCACATACCAAAACTAATCAGTCAATGTGCAGAGGAGTAATTAGAATTATATGCTATTTATTCGTGTCTACTCAACCTGGGAATGCATGCACAAAGCTAATTTTATGCTTTGAAAATGCACTTCCATAGTTTTGGTACTATTACATCAGTTCGACATACTACACCTGAACATTTCACTTGCTTTCATGTCTACAGCACCCATTTCCTGAGAACACTCCAGTACTTCATAACATTGTGTGCAATAAAACTTATAAGCTTCACATGCCACTCTGTGCTCTTATATGCCCTTGTATCATTTGTTTTAAACAACCATTCACATGCCACTCTGTGCTCTTATTTGCCCTTGTGTCATTTGTTTAAAGCTACCATTCACCATCAGCTATTGAAATCAGTCCTGCACCATTCCAGCAGTTTTACTGTGGGACACTTTTTATTATCCTGGCATCCACATTGCAAGGAAACTCACCCTATGATTCATGCATGCATCCTATCTGGTCGAACTGTTTTATGGCTAATAACCAACAGGGCACCTTCACCTGCACACCTTGATGTCATGCGAGGCAGCTGGTGTATGTTGTGGAGCAGGCAACATCATGGTTGGGCAGCTGAGGCCCATACTTAAGGCATAACACAACAGTTTGTTAGTGATGTGGCTTGCCTGTGCTTTGTAACACTGTACTGTCTCATGACCACCAGCATTTTTTGAGTGTCCCAACCATGCCTTGACATCACATGCAATGTCAACATGGTAGGCATGGTGACTGTTATTAGGATGCTGTTCACTGCGGGGCGACAGAAGGAGAAACAAATGCAGTACTTTTGTCATTTAGGCACAGCGCAGAGAAGTCTTACATCATCTTCTGTATTCCTTCTCACTTTCAGATAAGTCTGAATCACACATTTCGGAAACCCTGCTCACAGGAGGACTCAGCCTTGCCCTTTGTTGTATCTTTTTCGGAAATTGGACGCTTTTTTTTTCTTTGCACTAAATGTTATAATCTGCTTGTGTTGAGTTTGATGCATATTCTCCTGAACCTATAAAAACCACAGACATTCACAGGATAGAAAAGGAGACGGCAGGTCAGAAAAAAATAGCATCCCGAATACTGGTAAGTTTAGCGTAATGATGGGTGTAATTTTTACGAATAGTTAAATATTTTCTTCCTCCTTACAGGTGCTATCTGCATCAGGTGAAAGTGCTTCTCAGTACCTCAACTTCATGAATGTCTTCTTTACTGCACAGAAAAAGGTTAGTAATTGCAGCTGCCATTCACTTCATTACCATTGTAGTTTTATGGTTCTTGTTGCATCTAAACAGGCATTAAGGCAAATTAAGCTTAGGTAATTAATGAGGTAATTAAGTATAGGTAAGCTAAAGTTAAGCTTACCTATACCGTGTAATGGGTATGTGTTGCACCTACAGATGCGTGAGTAAAACATAGTTCCAGAGAAGCACTCACCTGAGTGTTTTCCTGGAACTATGGAGACGAATTACAGGTTTGCAACAGCTGCGCCACTTCCACCAAATTGCACCAGGAGTGATCCTTTGTGCTGTCCTGCTCAAAGTAGCATTTTAGTGCAAAATGGCACCAAGCCTGTGCCAAATGAAGCATAAGAGCGAAAGGTCTCGGCCAGTAAAACAAACCAAAAGCTAAACCATGCCGCCATCATCATTGTGAAAGTCACTGAGGTGGCCATAGCCATGGATAACAGATGCCAACGGTTCTTCATTCGCTGTTTTTATGCTTGTGTTGCATTTCTCTCTGGCAAATGTTCCAATGTACAGCCAGTGTGCGACATTCATGTTAGTCCATGCTACAGTTTATATCTTGTACCAGCATGGCATGAAGCTCGCGAAAGAGGATATTGTACCAAAAAAAATGCATTGTTGAATGTCTGGTGCCACTAAATCTTGTAATATGTTTGCTTGTGACTGGGGACATTCTTTGCAATACTGCGTGATCAGAAGAGCAGATTCCATTGTTGTAATTTAATCAGCTTTCACATGCGTCATGTTGTGTATGTACCATGGCAATCCCTCCTGCCATGCGCACATTAGAAGCCATCTTGGATGTCTTAACTGTAACTTTGGTTTAATCGTGCACATTCCAGGGCATGGTCTTGTTGACATGCTCTAGTTTAGCAAACTTTGTTCTTGCTCTTTTGAGATGCACCGTATGTGCAACGCTAAAGTCTTAGAAGCAACTCTGCAGCGGGATATACACACAAGGAAAGCCATTCTAGTTACTGTTAAAAATTGATTGAACTGTTCTGGTAATTTTTAGCCTGAATCTCTGATTGATACACATAATTCTAGCTCCGCTCAATTTTTTGTTCAAGTTGAAATCGTAAGCATATCTTGAATCTAGGCGTGTTGGACACTGCACCAAAGGTGTTTGTCGCTGTGCGAAATCAGATTTTTGCCTGCGCCAGTAGGTCAAATACCTCTTCCACCTCTGTAACCAGGATAATTAACGAACACAAGCCCAAGTTGCGTTTACAGAAACTTCAAAATGCAAGCAAAATGAGAGTTTGCCTGAACTAGAATTTTCGCACTTCTGGATGTGGCATCTCACTCTTCCATGAGGTAAAACTACAGCGCCCGCTAGCAGCAGGACATTCATGTTACAAAGCGAACATTTGCATGCCTTGTTTGTCTAGGCTTCTCAGCTTGTTGATGGCACCAGCACGGCCTCCACAATCAGGCAGTGCATGGTCCATTCTCAGAGGCCATAGCATCTCTACTATGGTTACAGCGGCTGCCGCAAGTTGGACATTGGCGCGCCATGTGCATGGCATATTGGTGCATCATTCCCATGGTTACAACACGTTGTACCTGACTGTGTGATAGTTATGCGATAACTAAAATAGCTGTTGAAGGTCAGGCCATAGTTTTTGTTTTGTCATATCACGCAAACATAAATATAATCAAATATCGTGCAAACAGAAATCGCACATTCCATTTTTAAGCAGTGATCATAGTGCCGCACGTTGATGTCACGTCCGTCACAAGATGTGCATGGAATCATCGCCTCGTGGTGATGCTATTAGTGCTGCCCAACAAGCTTTCTCAGGAGCATTGCAGGGCCTCTTTAAAGGGCACCTCTGGCGTTTTTTTTTTTTGCCCATATTAGGATATCGTCATTTTCAAATGGCTTGACAGCCCTGTAACCGGTAGGATGGTTCAATTTGCTTAGAAACTCATCAGTAACTTTAAATAACCAATAAATGAAGTGCCAAAGTCGAAACTGGTAGCTGCTTCGTGTGATGTCACAATGAGTCGATGACGTCAGATCGTACACTACCGTAATGTAAACACACAGTACACAAAGCACTAACGCCAAAAGAGCGAAGCTGGTGATGTCTCCTGATGACACAGGGAGCTTTTAAAGCTCTTTCGAACTAGACAGCAGCAATTTCTGTGACAGTAAGAGTGCTGAAGGATTGCCATTTGCTTTTGACCAGCTACTATCGCGCTGGGCAGCTGACGTGCCCAAGCTCAACGCATTGTGCTTTGGCAAGATGGAGAGAATCACCGGTTATCATGTCTGTGAAAACGATGGTTGTCGACTGTCGTCTCGTAGAAAAAGGAGCCAGCTTTGTTGTTTCTGGACAAAGTGGCGTAGTAGTCTCTGACGTTACAAGCACAGGCTGGCCAGTACAAACACAGGGTGGCCAGTCATACATTCATGGGCATGAGTCGAGGACACATGTCCAATCTTTGAAATTAATTTTCAAGAAAACTGAATGATTTGCAGCCATATCATTTGAAACTGATGGTCAGAGTGCAAAAGAGAACTTATATTGAAAACTTGAAAAAGGTAAGCGGACACCGAAAAATCGCCGGAGTTGCCCTATAAGTGAAGGAAGCTTCCATAAAATTAGGACGAAATGAAATAAGCAGAAATAAGCCTCATATTCAAAATTAGCCCATAAGTTTACCGGTGTGCACGCATTTTTAGCACCATAACGTGGAGAGTAAAGATTTTAGTAAAATTTTGCTCAAAGGCCCAGTTGCCCCTTAAAGGGACACTAAAGGACAATATTAAATCGAGCTAGATTGAAAGATTAGGCTTCAGTAATAACAAATTCATCAATGGTAGCAAGAACAGAGCTTTCTGAAGTGAGAAAATGACAAGAATGTAAAATCGAAGTGGTGCCATTTGTTAGTGAATTATGTTACTTTACCTGTCACATCAGCACTGTCTGGTTCACAGACAGTGCCATAGAAGGTCACAGGGAGAATGCTTCAACTCGTCTGTCGAGATGTGAGCGGTTCAAATCGGGGACATCAGTGGGACATTTCGTGACAGTTTTCTATGCTACAAAATGACGCATGGGCATGCAGGAAACCACTGTGGATTTACGGACAAATGATATATTGATCTAGCTTGGCTTTATATTTTCCTTTAGTGCCTCTTTAACCACTATCGAGTGTTTGTTGGATGCCTGTAGAAGAATGCCCATCAAGGTACAGCATGCAGGCTGCTTGCATTGTCATGTAGTAGTGACATGCGCTGGCAAGCAGGCCGGCAGACAAACAGGAAACCAACAAGCGTGGAAGTAACTATTTATTGGGTGAACTTGTGCCTTCTAAATCAAAGTAGAACTCTGGTGGCGGAAGCAAAAAGTGCAGTTGGTAGTCATCGAATCATATGACGCTGCTATCAGGCAGTCGCCTATTTACAGGAGAATCATCATACATTCTAGATTCTCTTGAGATGGCCCTGTGTGTTCAAGAATGCGCTATAATCGGCAAACTCTGATAAAATGGTCCTTTTTTTCTGCGTGTGGCCGGAACGTTTGAACTGCATGAACAGTCGTATTGTGAGTGCGTCTCGCACAGTGGCACAGGTGTGACGAAGTATATCGTACTCGATCTGCTAAAATATACCTAGCAATATAGCCTTATCATGGAGGATTGTGCATTGATATGTGCAACTGCACGCAATGATGCTCTGTCAAGTCTGCCTGAACAACAAACATGATGTATACCTCTGCAACTGTAAGGTACATTCTTCAAAAATTTTTAGCATTTATTGTGTGGCAAGTGAGAGCAAAATTGAGGCACAAATTGCCATTCAAGGCTGCATGTCTCTCCATGATATTAATCTTCTCAGTGTTGTACAGAGGATTGTAAGTCCTCCTGACTCCGAGATCCTTGGCACTGCACGATAACCATCTGCGGCTCTGACAGTCTCAGAGGCTGTACATTGGCATTCTAGGGGAGTTGCAGGCTGGCACAGAGGGGGCACTGCACATGCAGAAACTGTGCCAGCAGAGTGGTGTTGGGGCACAACATCAGTGAGTTTCTGCTGACGTAATGTAATTTGCTTTTTTAGCGTCACCGAGTGACGAATCCCAACAGAGGTTCAGGAGGAGTATGTATGCCAACGAAAGTTGGTTTTATAACCCCCCCACGGTGCCTTAGTGTCTGCGGAGCTGTGCTCATAAGCACGAGTTCGCAGGATGAAATCATGACCTCGGTGGCCGCATTTCAAAAGGGTCAAAATGCAAAAATATTCCTGTAGTGGGAATTAGGTGCTCGTTAAAGAACCCCAGGTGGTCAAAATTAATTCGAAATTACTTACTGCAGCGTGCGTCATAATCAGATGTGGTTCTAGCACCTAAAACCGCAGAATTTGTTGTTGTTTTGTTTTGCACTTTAATAGTGGTGCTGGCAAATATAAGTTGACAAAAAATTAAAATATGGGTATTTTGCAGTTGTGCTTTTGAATTAACCCTCATTGTTTTTCAGAATGTCATCATAGATGCATGTGTCCTTGAAAAGGACTCTGGCTTGCTTCAGCAGGTGAGCTTTTTTTGCTCTGCCCTCATCGCTTCTTTTTTGTGTCACCAGTGAACTTTCTGTTTTGGTGTCCAGCGGCTTATAGTAACATTCATTTCTTGTGCTTCAAGCCAGTGATTCAAGAAATTAGGCATAGACCTATGCTACCACTATTCGTGTTGGTCATAAATTGCACTTCTTTAATGTTTTTAAAAAGAAGAAGCTTTCCTGGTAGTAAAAAAAAATAAATTAATTGAGGGCTTTCCACAAATTATCATCTGCTGCTCTCTAGTAATGTACTCTAGTAATGTACTTCTTGAAATCTCATACATGTGGCTGAGTACATTTGCTTGATTTAAAGTGTGCCGTACTCTGAAATGACTATTTCTAGTATGGTTCAATGACTAATGGATAGATGATCAAATTAACCAGTGAATGACATAGTCGTGAAGAACAATGAATTGGCAAATGAGTCAAAGTTGCTTGATCCTAATCAGCCCATCACGCTCTTTAAAATTTTGCATGCAGTTTTCCAGAGATAACCTCTGTGCTTAACAAACTTGCTTTCTGTCACTGCAAAAGGTAATTCTGCGGCAGTCTTTGTCCTCTCAAGACATGCCAAGATAAAATAAGGATAAGAACCACAAGTTTGAAATGCTAACAAAGTAAGACAGCTAGATATCTGTGTTGTGCAAGCAACCTTTTCTGCGGTCATTGCAACACTGCGCAGACAGCGATCGCAGCGGAATACTGCCATACGTGTGGTTTGGTTTTGTTTTCATTTGAGACATTATGTGCGTCCGTGCAACTGGATTACCAGTCAGTTAATCTAGTGATAGCTGGCAATCTGTTCAATTAACTACATTGTTCTGTGCTCAAATCCAATTTCCAGAGATGTTGCTTTGAGTGTGCGAACTACTAGCTGATGGAGAGGAACTAGAAATGTTGCAAAAATTATGTGAGAGAAAATCATGTGTGTAGTCAAGAATGTATTTCAAAATTGGATGTAGCATTATTTTGACATCTTGTTTGTACAATGGCACAGCTGTGCCATTTAGTTTGCATTTACTGTGACATGAGAGAGATGCTAGAAGCCTGCTCTGTGTCGCTATTGTTTCTTAGGGCTGTGACATCACTGGTGGGAAGTACATGAAGGTGCCAAACCACACAGGTCTCCTACAGTACTTACTGGTAAGTCCTCTTCATCCCAGCTATGGCAGTTCTTGTTATTTTGCGCATCAGCAATATTAAAATGATATGACAGTCAGTCACGTCATGCCTTATATACGTAACATGTCTGAGTTCAATGAGGCAATGTTCTGAAGCATTTTAAATAGAATACAGGGTGGACCACAAAAGCAGCCAAGTTTTAAAGTATTTTTATGCAAGGTGTTGTCACCCAGTTTGCGATAGAATGTCAGGATGCACCTGTTACTTCATAAAATTCTGCAAGGGCTCTGTACTGTGCATTTCGATGTTTCTAGTCCAAAGCATTCTTGGCCTCTTACCTAGCACATTGCAGAAGGTATGTGTTCTGATCTCACCTAGCTTGGGGCTGTTTGAATTTTTTTTTTTTAATTTACCTATCCAATGGTGGGATTTGAAATAGGTTACCCCAAGGCGCGCGCGCATACACACATTCATTCTATTGAAATACCTTTCATGCAAACAAGTACAACCACCGATCAATTTTTCTTTCACAAAAAGGTGCCACAGAATTTTACGAATTATCACTCAATCGAAGAAAGCAGATTTGAATGAGAAAATAATCCATTTTGATAAATTTGGAAGTCGGCGACGAATGATACGCCTTAGTGCCACGTACGTCGATGATATCTCCACATCTGCACCACAAATTAAGCGAAGCCAGCCACGCTTCACGTGCACTCCATCCTCCATGGCTGATAGCGTCGCCCGCACTGGGACGGCGCCAACAGGAAAAGTGCTGGCAGCGGGGAGCTAATGCTTCGTCTGCCTCTCACTCCAGCGTGTCATTGAAACTCGAGATTACACAACCTGCAATACTAAATGCACGGCAGGACAGCTTACATGGTGCCAATCCCTCTCAACACGCCCACTCTATGCACATGCGGCAGATTACCTCTAAAGCAGCCTGTGCGGCTGCGCACGCAGCCACGGCCGAGACGCTCGCCAACTTATTGGGCCCCAATTTATCCAATGTGCTACCTTGAGGATTGACCCAGGTCGTAATGGAACAGGTTGTAACGTGTTTTCACCAGAGTGCAGTAATTAAGTTAGTTGTAGGGTAGTCCTCGCTGTCGTTGTTTTTGAGACATTGTCACCTCCATCATTTATGCTTTGCAGTTCCATGCTTGTGTCACCCACTAAATTGCTTGCCTTACATGGACGCATTGCCCCATCTTGTATTATCACTTTCTAGAACCCCAATAAATGCTTGGTACCTACCTGCAGAATGCTTCACATAATATTGATTGCCACCGTGTGTGGGATCTGCATAACTTTCCTAATGTAGCTTGAGTGCATCGACTTATGTCTCACATGTCCTGAGGTAGCTTCAAGTGCATTCTTCACTGTGATTTCACATTAATGAATGTAACAAGTGCAAATAATTTCAATAGCTGGTAGCCAGTGATATTTGACGGCAGGCTTGCAGGCGATGCAATTTCAAAATCATTCATAAAGTATTTCTTGTAATGAGGCTCAGCTTATAATGAAAGCCTTCTACACATATGACGAGTCAGCATTCCGATTTCTTAGAACAGTACTAACTCAAACAGCAACTTGTCTCAAGTTTTCAATAGTCTTTTCTCTTTCTCATTATGACTATTCCTTGGCAGTGGCTGTTCCTTCCAGATAAGTCAACAAGAGACTATTTGGTCTTCCCACCACCAGTTCATGTAGACTACAGAGCAGCCTGTTTTTGCCACAGGAATCTCATCGAGATCGGCTATGTATGCTCGGTCTGCCTTTCCAGTGAGTTTGCTCTTGATGTTTCATGTAACTTGGCCATGTAAGGCTGTGTTTCTTTTTTTACTTCACTCAAGGAGCCCTCCAACATGCTCTGAGAAATGTGTGGAATATGCCTGGTATTATCGGTTGTTAAAAATATCCCTGATATTTTTTAATGTACCTTGTATGAGTTATGATGCAATCAGGTGGTGTCCCTGCTGTGCTTAGACAGCCTTCCTTTGCTTTTCATCCTCGGTGCTGCACTGGAATTTGTGCCACTTTGCATTGCACTGCCCATTGTTGCTCTGACCTTTGGAATCAGCATGGCCTCCAAGTTTAGGTCACTGCATTGGCTGGTCTCATAGGTCGTTGTATTGACACAGTGGAATCATTTCTGGCCACCAGATGGCACCATCCACTTATTAGTCATGAGATGCCCTCGGATTTAGTTTTACCTTAGGCACTGCTTAGTCGTGACACCTCCTGAAATCCAGCCGATGGCTATAATGTCCATCAGTGCACCGCAATGAATACGGAAAAATGGCCGGTTTTTAAGAAGTTTAGGGAAAGGACACTTTAGCAGAAGTGAGCAGAAACCATGAACCACACAGCCCAAACGCGTACACTTCTGAGCCCAATTATAGGCTCTGCTGCGTGTACAGCAATATTCAGCTCAGTAGTTCATGAGAGCATTGTCTAGTGGTTATGCATGTTTACTGTGCTCAGCAATTGTTGCAGGGCCTCTTTTAGGGACACTAAAGTAAAATTGTTCAGCTAGACAGATGACCACACTTTAGAAATCATGGCAGACAGTCACTTTTACTGAGAGTAGAGAATTTGTGGGTGGGGCCTTAGTGTTAAAGGTTCCCTGAAACACAACAAAGAAAATGTTGGGGATCTGTAGAAGAGGCCCCTGTGAACATTCGAGCCAAATATTGTTGCACTGCATGCAGTAGGAAATTTGCAATCTCGTGTTGAAACAATAAAAAATTTCTTGCTAAATTTCTTGCTATCACCTTCGCAATGTCGTCATCGCAAGCAGCGAAGACCACCAACAGCTAATGGCTGATTTTGTGATCACAGGAACATTCTCGGCACAGTCAAACTCACTTATAACGATACCAATTTTAACACTATATCGATTATATATATGTATATATACATAACAATGAAAAGCTGCTGCTGCACCTTAAACTTTGGTATGTTTTCTATGGAGAAATAACCCGCTTACTACAATGTCCCCATGCCGCATTATCAGTTATAACGAAAAAGTCTGGCTGCTAGGTGTCCGTGCCAAAAGGTAACGGAATGCGAAATCCTTGAAAAGAAAAAAAAAAAAGTGAAATGTGAGCCGCTGCATGATCGCCCGCCACCCCAACTGTTGCTGCGTGCTTCTCTCCTTGAGAGATGCACGCCAGCCTCACACACATCTCTGCCGTCGCCTTTCCACCCCTCCAAACATGAATGGGCTGCACCCACAACTCTGTGCTCCACCACCCTCCAAAACGCAAATGCACTGCCCCAGCTGCGCTGACAGCGCTGCCCCCAGATTTCTCATTGGCCCTCATTCTGTGCAATTATGCTAGCGGATTAAGTCACTCTTGCTTGTCTTTGTTCATTGCGTTGAAGTCATTCCTGGTGACGTAGTTTATCAGCCTCATTTGACTCGCCGCTGAAACGGAACATGGCTGATCCGCCCACTGATCATCAGCAATGCATGTCGTTGACAGTAAAAAGAAAGCGTGCTGCTATAGTTTTGGAAATGAAGTGCTTCTAACCGATGAGGCAATCGTCGTGAATGTGCTTGCATTGGATAGCAACAGTGATGGCCACAACAGCAGCACTGATGTGATAGGACAGGCTGCCTCCACATTATCCCTGCGGGAAGTCCTGTAGATGATTCAGTCCCTTACTTGTTTATGTGAGGGACCTTCCGCTTCACTACCTGGAGCACCTGGATGCCTTGGAGAAAGATGTTGGCAAGCTTCGTGTTAAGCAAGCAAGGCCAATGGACATGCGATTTTTCATGAAAGCCAGTGGGAAGTACGTGGCAAGATGCTTGTGGCGATCCCATCCCAGCATTTCTTCTTGATTTTTCAAGCTGGGATGGTGCCACAGCAACCTTTCTGCATTTTTTAAAAGGTGCCTTTTGAGGCCACGAAAGCGATGCCTCGGCGGAGCTCATATGTGACTTGCCACCCGTGTCCCCTGTTTGCAGTTGTTATGGCATTGCCACTCTTGAATGCCGACAGCCGGGGCTTGTTAACAACATGTGACCGCAGCACGCAGGAAGCAGAGTTAAACAGTTAAACGAGTCAACACAATGAGAGGCCGGATGGAAGAAGGTGGTGGGGAGAACTGGCCTCCCCGCCATTATAGTTTTCTCGGAACAGTTATGCCATCCCCCATTTTGATTTCTTTTTTTCGTGCAACCCGATTATAATGATTATCGGTTTTAACAGTGGAATTTTCAAGGCAGTTGAATATTGTTATAAGTGGGTTCAACTGTAATACTATTGTTGCTAATATTGTTGTAAATAAATGAAAAGTGTGTATGTCTGCGACCTCAAAAAGACAGAAAAAGCATGTCATCTTTGCACTGCCGGTCTACACAGGACAGTTGCACATAGCTGCTGGGCTCCAAGACAGCAGCGACGTGCTGTGTAAAGTAAATGCCGCAACCACTACAGGGTGCCGCGAGAAGCCCTCTTGCCGGTGTGACACTCATCTTTCTGACGATGCCCCCTTGCCACCTCCCATGAGTAGCTTCTAGCACACTAGTGGAGACGAGAGGAGAAAGAAAGTTGCTCACCGATGCAATAACTACATCTAACTCCGATTATACTTGAAGGTTTTAAAGTACCTTTGCAGCAAGAGATTCGAGAGGGGACGTGCTTTGCTAGTGAGGCCTTGCTATGGTTGGTTAGAAAAGTGTTCAAGGCCCTTTTAAGGGAACATCTGCAGAATAACATTTATCTGTCTTCATTTCGGGGACCGGTGTGCCTGAAGACTTGTATGGTGATACCAATTTTGGATTGCTCCAGCAGTATCATGTAATGCGACGCAGGTTTTGGTAATGACTGGTCCTCTGCTCACTTTGGACACGCTGCATGCAAACATAATAGATATGGCTAGCAAATATTCTGTGAAACAGGTTTGTTCAGTAACGTTACTGAATTTTGTGTCATTGAATATATTGCGGTTCATTGGAAACCAAAAGGAAAATGGAACCTGATGCTACAGCTATAAATGACAATCCCAAAGGCATGGGGGAAAAAATCATGGAACTGCTTCTAAACTAATGCCTATAAGCAAAGGAAAAAGGAAGTCCTTTATCCATGCAATAAGCCTGTTTGTCATCTTTGCTTTGACGTAGCTGGACCTTCAGTATCCTCGCACTTCTGCAGATGTGTAGGAAAGTTCGCAGAGCAAATATCGCGTCAGGTCTAGTGTTAGCTTTCACCCATAGCCGAGACACATAAAAGCAAAGCCCAATGACAGGGAGCAAATCGAAAAGGCTTTTGTTTTATATTTGTAGCAGTGTTCAAATACAGCGCGGAGTGCAGATTCATATTGAAAATTGAAGGGGAAAAAGATCGCGTGTTTTTGGTAAGTACAGCACTGTGATGTAAACACACTGTTTAATGATCTCCATCTCTCAGCCAGCCCCCCACTGCTTTACTAGAGTGTTGTGAACTTTGAAAGACAAGCAATTTAGAACAGTCTCATACACCTTGGCACCCACCACTGTAGCCCACTGGCTACAGTGTTGCACTGTTTGCTAAGTTGCAGGTTCCATACTGGCTGCAGCAACTGTGTTTCAATGGGGGCAAAATGGAAAAACGCTCATGTACTTAAATTTAGGTGCATGCTAAGGGACCCGAGGTGGTAAAAGTTAATCCATAACCCTCACTACAATGTGCCTCGTAATCATATCATAGTTTTGGTTCATGAAACCCTGGAATGTAATTATTTAATAGACTTGGTAAACGTAAGATCATCATATAGTTACTTAAGGTTTGCCTTCCTTCATGCTCATTGAAGAAGGTTTGGTAGCTTTGCAGTGAGCTGATATAGAGTGAACACATGGCACCTAAGAAGGTACCAAGGATTTGTGTAGGGTGGATTGCTGCAGTTCTGTGTAACTAATTTTAATAAATCACACTCAACAATCTGCCAAAAGTGACGTTCGGGTGTCTTGCATTGGATAGCCTCAAGCACTCTGTGCCTGGATTGCAATTGGAACTTCTGCAAAAGTAATGACACTGTTGTTTCTTTTCAGTTTTTTGTGCATTCAGTCCCATCTGCTCTACATGCCAGTAAGTATTCCTCTTAACATGAACCTTTCCTGTGGCTGTGCTGCACAATTTCAGGTGTTAAAAAGATTTCAGTGAAATGCCTTCGAGTCATCATGTGAAAAGAATTGTCTTCGCAGTGTTTAACCCATTGGCTATCAAATATTGTGAGCCCTGTGTGGCCCTCTGTTCAAATTACCCTGTATGCACGCTACGTAAACTTCCACAGTCGGATTCATTATAATAGTTCTGTACAGTAATAAATGCTGAAAAAATGCAAAGAAGTTTCTAAGTAGCTCACTAAAAGTGCCACAGGGGTTGCCTTTTACTTAGTCATCTAATAAACATGTTCTATCTTTCTCTCTCATTTGCAATCTGAATGAGCACTTTTCATTTCAGCTCTCCAACTACCAATCACAGATTCATTTTTGTGTGGTAAAGCTTGAAACACTCAGTCATTTAGAAAGCAGCGCTGTACTTTTTAATTGCTGACCTGGGGCACAATGTAAGATTGTTGTTCAAAGCATGTGTTCAGCTTCGCCTCACACAGTTGGTCTAGGCTACGCCGAGTCGTGCTGGCGCCTTTTCTTTTTTATTTTCCTTTTTGCACTGCATAGTCCATGCTGCCATGACAGATTTCGTTTGCCAGGGTTTGGTGGAATCTGACACGAGAAATGCACCCACTGCACCTCTTCAAGGCACATGGTTGCCAGAATGCACGTGCAGATGTTCTAGAAATGTCAAGTTAAGATAAAATGCACATGAAAGAAACCAGACCACCCCTGAAACAGACACATAGTGCCATCTGTTGACAACATTTCCAAACTTATCCCACTTCTATTGGCTGCCGTGGCGCCCACGAACAGCTTTTTATACCAAGGATACCTCTCGCCCAGCTAATCACCAGCTTTGGCTCTGTGGCCGCGTTGACAGTGTGACCCTCCATGGTTAACTGTCTTTGGCAGCAGAGCTATTTTTGATGTATTCATTACCGAATGCACTGTTGGAGCATGTACCCATTTCGTGCATGCCAACAATGCGAGAAGAAAGCCAAACTTGTCTTTAAACAATATTTGCTCATTTTGATGCCTGCATTTCAACCTAGGGCGATATTCGCAGGGGACGATTTCATTTTCATGAGGATTCACCTAATTTGTACCAGATGCATTAGTGTCTATGCAGTAGCATTTATGGCACAGCGCTAATTGCGCTGCCTTCAAACAGTGCCGGAAATGTTGCCCTTTGAAGACACCAACGTGTTCTGTGCTAGACAAAAGTAACCTTAGTGAAAGTATTTTTTAAGAGTGATTAACTGAATACAGCCTTGATATGCTAATGTGTGCTGTATAACTTCCTACTAAACTTTTCATCTCGTGGAATAATTTCATGCTTGGCATAGGCGTTCATGAAGTTGCCTGACCTATTGAATGCGAATTTCTGTGTTCCATTCAGTTTTCCCCGCAGGGTTGCCTGTTGCCTCATAGCTGCTACTTACGTTACTAAAATAGCGTCGCCTGGGTTTGTGAGCACCTTGGCCATTGTGTGAACAGAGTGTGAAGACTATTTTTTTTTCTTCCCTGATGTAAACACGTGTGCATGTAACAGTGCTGCTCAAGGAGACGAATTGTACAAGTACAAGGAGATGGATAGAGTGAGAGAAAAGCACAAATTAGTCACTGACTTAGTACTTATTTGGTTTCCTGCATCATGTGCCGTCTGCTCATCATCCTATGCAAAATGTACCACCTGCCGTTTTGGAAATGCGCTGCTGTTCTTCTATTCGGTGTGTGTGTTCCGCCCCTTCAAAAATTGGCCTGATATGTCATATCCTTTCATTGTAGCATTGCTGCTTTTGGATAGCACAACACTTTCATTTCTCCTGCAGGACTGCCTTCAAGTTCACTGGGCCTTTACCATCACTGCTTAAAGCCAAGAAGAAAAAACAGAAACTTGGGATCTAGTTTCTCTGCCAAATACAAAAAAATCATTTCAGAACCAGCAGAGCCATCAGCACCCTCATTAACATCCAGAATCTTGCATCGAAAAATTAAAACTGTCACTCAAGAGCAGCTTATTTGGTCCTTTCTCCACATTCTCATTAAGCTTCTGAGTAACATCTAATGGACAGCAGCATTGAATTATGGGCTGCAAGTTAGGAACTTAACAGCATTGCAAGAGGATGGAATGTTGGCTTTTTGGCGGTGATTGACTATAGGTACAGCTCATGAACATGGACAGATGCACACAGTGCCGTTTGTGCCCACTTATGTTCATCTCATGTTCCTGTGGTATACAGTCTGTACCTGTAGTTAGCAGTGTTGATCACAGATGCAATAAATTTGCAATTTCACTAAAAAAGCAAAGCATTGACAGCAACTTCAAGGCATTAAAATATCACTTGAGGTAAAGCTAGTAGTTTTAAAAAGCAGTATAAAGAGCAGTAAACACTTTCTTACTAAAAATATGTGATATAAAAAAAAACTAGTACTATGTAGCATGATGTCACATAGCCACATTTCCAGGTGAACATACCGTGTTGCCGCTCCCTTTACCATTTCACTATGTTGTACTTCCAACCATGTCACTCGGGGAAAAAATCTGTTACAGGGAAGCAGATTTTGTATGAAACCGGTGCACATCATGAAATAAAGCATTAAGATTTATTTTTCTAACCATAATTTTCCTTATATCACAACAGAAAGGATAAGCTTTCTTCCCTTCAAGACTACATGACAGCTCTCATCATTATCTAGGCACCGTCTACAGCTTATTGTAACCTAAAGGGGCCCTGAAACAATTTTCTAACTAATCGTAGAATGGCTTCACTGTTAAAGAACGCCATCCCACGAATCTCGTGCTGCAAAAATTGTTCGACTCTTTTAACTATAAGTGGAGTTATTGCACCGATACACAGCTTTCTCTCTCTTTTCATCTCTGCTAGCACGCTGAAAGCTACACAGCGGAGAAGCCAAGAGAGTAAAGGCCCCAGTCAAAAGTTGAGTGTTGTGGCATAGCCTGCTGTGGCCCCAAGGCAGACTACGCTAAGCTGCGTGCCGCTGCCATTTAGGAGGCCAAGCGCAGCAGACGCAGCTACACGCAGTGTAAAGATGAAATGACTTTTCTTCACCTTTTGAGGTCACAGACATATATTTTAATTTATTTAACTCGCAATTAGTAATTGCGTATTACTGGAAATGTTCTTGACATACCATAAGTACATTGATGCATTACTAATAAGCTTAAATTAGGAGAGCAATGATGGCACGATCAGATGGCGTGATCGCATTAGCACAGTGGAGGCATGCAAAGGAGGGCTCCGCATGCAGTAGTGATCGCATTTGTGCATAGTCGTTCAGCTCACTGCGGTTTGAAGTTCCAGAAAAAAAAATGCAACTAGAGGGAAACCCCGATAATTCGAAATCCCTTAATATGAACTGCTCTGTTGGCATCGGCAATGTCCCATGTATTTCAATAGAGAAAAGAAAAACCTGTGAATTTGAACTTCAAAAAATCATGCAGTGTTTATTTTGAACAAAATTTCTTAATCCCATGAACTGCTTTTCAGACAAACCCAGCCGAGCTAAAGGCAAAGGTTCGCTGCTTCGCTGTCTACCATAATGCCACATGCCATAAAGATATGACAAGGAAAGACACACAGGAAACAGACAGAACTGGGAGACCAAACTGGAAGTGCGCGGTCCTTTCCTATCTGAACAGAAAGACCTTAGCGCACACTTCATCACATTGCCGCACACTTGGTCACGTGATCTACTCATTTTGCACGCGGAAGTTATACAGAACCTAGGCTTTTTCCTGCATATGTTGTTGCGCACTGATGGAGGAAACACTTTCAATGCGAGCCTAGTGTCGGTTTTGTGCGTTGTACTGCACAATTGATCAGGTGCTATATTTCAAGGGGCTCTTGTTAGTTTGAACTCTGTCCTCTTGGAGTTCAAGTTAATGAGATTCTGCCGTATTCATGTCATGAACCCGAATGCGACATGCATTCAGAAGCCTAAAATTTCTAAAATTGCATTATATTCGTGCAAATAAGGCAACACTGAATGCAAAAATACAGTTCTGCTTCCTCTTTGTGATGTCATTTGTTTTAATTCACCATTGTTTAGTAATATCTAGCCCACAAAGTAACATGCACACCAAACCATAATTTATTTTGAGTAACTAAGAATGCAGTAGAGCATTCAGTATTCGTCTATGTAGGTAGATGTTTCCAGGAACAGCTTAACTTGAACCCTCACTGTTCAAAAATGTATGCCATCTACAAGAATTGCAAATATTAAATGCTAAGGTAAAACATTTATGTGACCATTCATTAGAGAATACAAATTTCTCTTTTACTCTTGTAGAGAATGAAAGTTAGAAAACCTTGTAATATTATTTTAAAGAATATAAAACAGGAATGGTAAGCCTTAGTTACAACCCACTGCACGGACCTGATGAGCTTGGAACCTTTATTTTGGTAAACAATTCAACTAAAAAAAAAAAAGAGCAAGCCATTGCCTTTCAAACCTTCAGTACTGCAATGCATTGGGACCACTGTATTAGTACTTCCATCGCACCGCTTACAGAAAACAGACAACCGAGCTAGACACCAATGATGCTTAAAAAGGAAGGAGAATCTGTGCACACTTTATTTCAGAAGACTCCATATACAGACATTCATGAAAAACACATGTATAAATGGTATATTAAAATAAGCAGTAAATATATATTTATCTGTAGATATACGTTACAAAAGTACTACACTTGAACACCATAAAAGGCTCATTTGAGACACTTATGCAATGCGCAGCAGCGCTGGTAAATAACTTCTGAGCATATGTAATCTCATGCGCACGTCGCATTACCCTAGTTCAGTGTCGCATGCAATGAAGTGGGCTCTCTACTAAAACCAATTGTGCAGTGCATGTGCTTCTAGAGACTAGCGAGCGTAAATTGCTACAGTGACTATAACTTCACATTAGTGATGTTAAGTGAACTCAAAGCATGCATGCATGCACACATATTCTCGGGTGACAGCAGTGTCAACAAATGAACAGTGCGCAATTAGCATAATGCAATAGCTTGAAATGGAGCGGCAAAGGCTTACCATGCACCTACCTATCAACAATGCCCTTCATTCCATCACTTGTAACACCTCATGCTCGCACATGAAGTCCTTGCACCTCTAATGAATACATACTATCGCATCAGAAATGTCATTTAGGAGAAACAAAGCAAGAACAGCTCTTTTATGCTTCATACTACAGTTGAACCTTATTACAAAGAAGTCATGTGTGGCATGAAAATATCTGCTGAATATTTGTTATAAGCATGTGTTCATTACATAACTACTGCAGATTTACTTCATAATATCTGATAATTCTATCAGCGTTCACTAAAAGAAGGTACAGTTGTACTCAAAATTATCATGTACAATCATCACGTGCCAGGCACTGAAGGTGCTTTAGACCGAAAAGTAATGGTCTATATATAAATCACATGAATGTCACACACGAGCGAATGTGGAAAAGGAAATGTGCCCTCTAGTTAGTTTTCTCAAGTTCGCACTTCATTATGGAGTGACAGTAGAGGCTAGGTGAAAGATTGTTGATAACCACACAAAGAAAACCCCCCACATAAGGTACCACGTTTGACAACCTTGACAACTATAAAAGCATTCTATACATACATGCTTACACCCCACAATTGCATCAGTGCAGCAACATGACTAGACCAAATGCTCGGGTGTCTTTTAAGTGTATCCAATGAGGACAGAGTGCACGTAAACTGTCAGCGCAGGACAGAGTGCAGGTAAACAGTGTCGCACAATCCCGTGTAAAAAGTTTATCACATTTGCACATCTTGTTCCATGGCATTTGTGGTTTTCCGAGAGTGAATTTTCTCTGTATACATCTGTGGTACCTGGCGCGTACACCTTTTCAAGACGAAGCTGATGCAGTCATCTGCCACTTGTGAGAGAACGAGCTGCGGAGAGCTCACATAAACACATTCTTCAGGGAAATTTGTTGTAGGCGAAATAAGACAGGCTGTGTAAACAGACTAACCATGAAGTGCTTCCTCCATGAATCGGAGAGATGCAATACAGTTTCTTGACATACCTAATTTTGAATACAACAAAACGCCAAGCAAACGACGGTACAATGTCCATGCGAAACGTTCGATAAGCAAATCAACACCTTGCTAGTTCATTGTCACTGTTGAATTTTCACATGGCACAGCACAGTTACATATAGATATTCACACCGCTATTAAAATACTTTTGCCGTATCACACAACAGATTGGTCAGCTGCAAATGTGCACATGGTCAGCTATGCTTGGTAATGAAAATTTGAGTTACGCCTTTTTTGCTTTCACATCAGCAGCACTCAGACGGTATATGCTGCCTACAAGGAGCAAGGCGTTGCACACATATGTTGTTACGCAAACCACGCAGAGGGAATACAGTACAAAGTAAAGGAGGTAGGCGAGGTAGACTGATGTGATGTTTGACAGGATGCAGAGAGCAAGGTGCAGTTTGTCCCAGCGTCTTCCATCGAACATACCTGCAAGCAAGAGAATGTGCACATACAGAACGCTGTGAGGTGCAAAAGAACTTCAGAAAGGAATTTGTCCTAATTATTACTGTGTGTATCATTCATTTATTTATTTATTTACAGTGAAGGCTTGAAGGCTCTACAGAGAGGAGTTATTCATCTGAAAATATAATTTACTATCTTTCTAAAAGTGGCAGAATTACAAAGTATTACTGCATTTAGCAAGCTGCGACACCTGGAAATTGGACAGGCTTTAATGCAAAGCTCATGTCTTTTTGTCTATGTCGACAGACTGAGTAGAACAGTCTCTTTCAATCAGAGGGTGGTGTACCTTTCCACGCAGACATCTTGGTAACTGCAATCATACCTACACAGTGAAAAATGTGTCCCAGCAGCTTGAAAACGTATTCGGCCTCTATTATGGTGACAAAGTAACGGGGAAAAAAGAACGGTAACAATGCTTCCAGGCCTCTTACCACAGATCAAAACGGTGCAGTAGAATATGATCCCATAGACACTGTTCGGCTGCACGAGTATAGAGTCGGAACCTACGAAACGTTGGAGAAGTCCCAACCCTTTGCCGTACCTGAGAAATAAAGAAATCAAATGAATGACCGCATTATGATGAACAATAGGTTAACGCTCTTCACAATTGCTCACAGTGCAGTATCACACAATTAAAACGCCTCACGTCAGCATTTTCAGCGCATATTTCTTTTGCTGCCACTTCTGTTCGCGCATTAGAAAAAAGAAGGGGGGGGGGGCAGGTAGGGAATGACAACCATTCCACTCTGTGAAGATCCATGGAATGGCAGTCAAAGCTCTCAAACGAAAATCAAAGTGCTTTCGCTGCCATTCCATCTTCACAAAGTGGAATGGTTGTTATTTTGCGTTGCGAGTCTGGCGTCATTGCTCGTTCGGAGGTGCACGGGCTCGCGATTGTCGTTTTCGTTCAACGTCGCGGGAACGTCCTTCGTTGGTGGTCATTTCGCGCCGGCGCCGTTTACATTCTCGTTGCTGTTCCCTACGGCGCCCCTAGTGCACATGTTGTTCTTCGGGTGAACGAACTATACGTGTCCGCCCCGTCGATAACGCAACTGTTTTTAGCGCCAATACATCTCCTGCTTATATACTGCGATAACCTTGACGTCACGCTGTTGTTCACGGCGAGCGTTCTAATACGTTTCGAATTTTGACATCTGCGCCACCGCACTGCACCCGTATGGATTTGTTACATCGCTAAGTCCGATTCTGTTGCAGGACGCCGAAGAAAACTTCGGAATGTTCGCTTCGCTTTCTACAGCTTTCGCTGTAGAAAGCGCTACTACGCACCATCAAGTTTTGAGAAAGACATTCAAACACGGAACGAGGAAATCGCGCATACTTACGAGGAATTGAACGCCTTGGTGCAGCTGACATTCGGGCTCAGATCGCACATCGGCGCGTACTTCGGGTCGTGCTCCGCACGAGTTTCGACGATGTAGGCGTAGACCGAAACCAGAACACCCAAGAAGCAGACCACGGTGTTGTAAATTTTGAGGCGTCTTCGCCTCGCTTGATGGTTCGCGGGTAACATATCCAAACGACACAGACTCCGGGATGCGGAAGCCGCAGAAGTTGCCGCAGGAGCGTAGAAAATGCAAATCCTCGTCTAATGGCTACTGCGTCCTTCGATAGCTTGGAAAGCATATTGGAAAGCGAGTGCAGCGCGCGTGGATGGCTCAACGCGAACTGGGCTGTGTCGTATTTTTCTGGTAGCTAGCGTCACCTAGCATTGAAGATTGAAACAACAAATCACGGAGGCCAGCGTTAAGACACCGGTGTTCAAATGCACTTTCTTTTGCATGCGACTTTCCACGTGTGGGTCACCACCTGTTAGACATAAATGTGTTGTCTCACATTTATTTGAAGTTATTTAAGAACTATATGTATTGAACATAACTAAGTCCTGATATACAGCGGGTGTTTATGATTTGGTCCTTAACAGTTTACTCTCGACGACCTAAATGAACTGCAGTAGAAGGAACTCTACTGTCCCTCTCTATCTCATCTCCGCGTTTATCTGAGGACGAGCAGCTAGATCGTAATGTGCCATAATAAAAATAAACGGCCTTAGAGATTGCCGCGCACAAGAAGGTAGTTCACAATCTCAGAGGTCATAACAAGCAAATCCAGATGCAGAATTCGTAGTTAGCTCGTTTTCTTACGAGAGACGGGGAGGGCTGTTTCACTACGCTATAGCCACCATAACTACGTTAGAAATAAAATTTTCTCAGATTTTGGCATGCGCCAACTTTGAAAACATATCCGTCGTTTAGGCTTCTGTCTTTTAACTGGATATTTATTTATTTATTTATTCATTTATTTACAAAATACTGCAGGCCCGACCAGGAGTGGTAAAACTCATAAAAATAATCACACATGCATTGAAAAACAAACAAACAAAACACTCACTTCTCTGTTGCCAAGTTATCAAATTTAAGGTTAACCAGATCAATTGAGTCGGTGCTGTTTAACAATGATAAAGGTAGTGCGTTCCATTCTGCGTTGGTTCTTGTTTGATAGGGAATTGAGGATTCAAAGTGGCGATGTCTGGTTAGTTTTGTAGTTAATGGGCGCGCATGTGGAGCAGGATGGATCGACAGTTTATTATTTTTGAGCAGTAACAAAAAATTTAAGCCTTAGAATTTTCCGCCGTGGTTGTAATGTCTGTATACCCGGATTGGTGCGTGACAGTTGTTGGCGAATCTGTTATACGGCAGTTAGAAAAAGTAAGCCTAACTGCTTTCCGCTGGATCATTTCTAACGCAATAATAATAACTGATGCAGCAGATATATTGGAGATAATTCCAACTTGGGTTCTTAGTTAATGTCACACCCAAATATTTATATATTCATTTACTTCAACGAAAGGGTGAGTAGGAAGACTATAGGGAAACAACCGCCTACGTTTTTACTCGGTTATCTGCATGTATACTGTTTTTTTTTTCTCTCATTCGACTTCATGTCCTATTGTTTACACCATGAATAAATGTTATGAAGGTCAGCACTCAAAAGTTTCTGATCTTCTCGGCAAGTAATCTCATGAAACAAGATGCAGTCGTCTGCAAATAAGCATACTTGTACTGGTTCAATAGTAGCTTTAATAACATCATTAATCAACATAAAAAATAAGAGTGGTCCCAGTACGCTACCTTGTGGTACCCCGGAAGTAACTGGCAAACGACGCGAGTAGTGACCATTGCCAGAAACCGACTCTGTGCGGTTTTCTAAGTAGACGGAAATCCAGTTTATCATGAAGGAGGGGAGCCCAACGTATTTCAGCTTGACTATTAACTTTCGATGGGAAACAAGGTCCAACGCTTTTAGAAAGTCCAAAAGAATTGCGTCAGTTTGGCCATACTTGTCGATAACGCTTGAAAAATTGTGAATTACTGTGGTTGTGTTACCGTAGAAAAGCCCTTCCTAAAACCATGTTGAGCATAAGAGAGATTGTTGTTATCTGTTAAAAACTTGGTTATGCAATTAGCGACAATATGTTCAAGCATCGTACAGCTCGAAGTAGTGAGAGATATATGACGATAATTTGAAATAAGGGCGGTGTCGTCTTTCTTGTATATGGGCACCACAGGTGCCGTTCACCAGTCAGCTGGTAGATCCGCAGATGATATGAATGCGCGAGGAGGAGGAGGACGAGGAGGAGGAGGAGTATATTTTAATAAAGAGAAAGGAGGAGAGGTCGGCCTGGAGAGCGTGTCTCTAGCCTGCTGCTCCTCACTGGGGAAAGGGGAAGGGGGAAATACAGGGAAAGGTAGGTGGCGGGTGATTATGTTATGGTACAATGAGATTCTATATACACGTTGTCCAATACGCGGATGCGCACTGTAGACGCAATACACGTAAGAGTAATCTTGTCCACGCGTGTTTCAGAAGGGACGGAAAACACGTTGTGAAAGTATAAGTTAAAACGTTCCGCAATGGCCTGTCAGCAAGTCGAACACCACCGAGTTGCATCTCGTCAACATAATTTTTCTTCTGATTCAAGAAATCCCAAAACTTTTGACAGGATTCTTTAAAAAAATATGGTTAGCGTATGTTGAAAATAATGCCATTTGGGAGGTTTCAGCGCCTTATGTTAAGCACCATTCGTGCGGCTTTAACAATGTTTGTAGCTGCTCTTCTTTTTTTAGGGCACTTAAATTTTCTTTCTAGGTGTGAGACCTCTCATGTTATCCAGTGATTCGATTTTGTTTTCTTATTTTTCTTTAGTACGAAGTTATCCAGACAGTAAGTGCATATCTCTTTAAAGTGATTCCAAAGTACATTAACATCTGAACCTTGAAAGCTGCTGAATTTATTTCAAGGTAATATAGACACTCTCATCCCTGGCACGAGAAACTTCTTCTACAGAAACTATTTCAGAAGGAGCAATTGATACAATCTTTTTTCAAGGCTTCACGATAACAACACCATTGCATGATCAGAAATACCGGGATTCACAGAAATTGTATATTCTTCAATTGTTCGAGTAACAAAAACAAGATCGAGGATTGAAGAGGATGCACCACGAACTCGTGCAGGCTCTGTTGCTACTTGTAGCACATCCAGGTTTAGCATAATATCGAGCAAGCATCCAACAGCTCAACATCGATCTGTATTTGAAAATGGATAGTGCCAGTCGACAGATGGTAAATTAATACCGCCAACAATGATTACTTCTTTACAAGAAAATGACCCTAAATGATCGGGTAGATTCTTCAGAAATCGCGGTGGTGTATTCGGTGCTCTGTAAACAGCAGACAACAATAAAATGCGCCCTGAACAGGACAATTTCAAAGTAACACTTTCGTGATCATCTAGCTGACCTAGAAGTGATGTTCGAATGCCATATTTTATCAACACAGCAACGCCGCCGCCTACGTAAGGCGGTCACTGTGAAAAGCCTGATATGAGGGAGGAAAAACATCAACATCATCAATGGCGTCATGAAGCCAGGTCTCCGTGACAATGACAACATGGGGATCGTAATTTAACAAGATGGCGTCTAGTTTTGTTGATTTGTTAACGCCCCTACGCGCGTTTATGTTAATACTTTTAAGTTCATGACTAGAGGATCGTACAGGTCAGTTCATTTCAGAAGCTCCATGAAAGAGGAACCTTTATTCTGGTTTGAGCGTCTTCGTCCCACATGAAGAGCTTCCCATTTACTCGCAGTTTATCATTAAAGATTGAAACGTTGTTTCCTTGTTTTTCATCCTTAGCACTTGCCCACAGAAGCAGAAGCAGAAGACAACTGATACTGCGTTTTTCTCCGCTTAGGCTCAATTAGTTATCGTGCTGCTTTGTGGAGGGGATAAGAACTGTCGAAAATGGTTTTGTGGTTTTACTTCACCGGCCGAGCACAGTTATTCTGCCGCTGTCGATAGGATTACATGATCTGCACCTAGTTACAATTTATTTATTTATTTATTTATTTATTTATTTATTTATTTATTTATTTATTTATTTATTTATTTATTTATTTATTCATTCACTTCCGAGACGCTTAGCAAGCAGGAATATTGAACATATTAATTTGACACTCAAGTCGGTCTTGAGCTGCCGAACCTGGCGTCATTAATAGCGTTTTCAGGATGCCATCACAGGTAGCAAAATATGCTGACGTCGTGTGGCAATAAGACTCTGAGGTCACCAACCTCATGGCACGAGATTTAACCCATCGATCCGAGCTCGAGGAACCCGAGTCTGAGCATATGCACCCTCAAGTGTTGTGCTAAGACATTACCCAACATTACAAGCTAACCCGCAGAACACACCCTCCCCCACACAAGTCACTACCTAGGGAGTAGGAGAGATTCCTCCGAGGTCTTCAAGCCGCGACATCCCCCCACCCAAACAGAAATCACCTCACAGCCCCTGTGCAATTTTCCCCGCAATACCACTTCTGCGGAGAACCCGGGTTCCTTAGGCATGTAGTACGGGATTGCAGACAGGCACCACTAAATCCTCCGAACTCTTATCACGCCAACGAGATTTGAGAGGGAGCCATGGCCAGCTCGGACCTCGAGGATCAGCAGCGGCTGATCGCGATAGAGGGCCCTGCTGGACGCGGCCCGAGCTCAAGGCATTCTGGAATGAGGACGCCTCCCTTCAAACCTACGTGCCCATAATAAAGATCTTTATTATATCTCTATGCATAATGACGTTGCTTATGAAAAAAAAAAGAAGGAAACTGAAGGAGAGTGCTGTACGCGTTTCTTATGGCTGCATCCGCACACGGCAGCCGCAGTAATGGCATAAGCATGACATCTTGAGGCATCCACCTCGTGGGTGCCGAAATGGGCCCCGTCGTTAAAAAAATTACGGTCCTGGGACTCAACATAAGTCGAAGGGAACTAGCGGCGAAACTCTCAGAAAGGTCGTGACGAAGGTCGCTAACGGCATCAGGCTGATCACGGGAATCACGAACAAGTATCAGGGAATGAAGGAGGCTAGCATCGTTAGGCTCATTCACTCTTCTGCTATAAGCCACATCATTGACGTAGCTGCTTACTCTAACTGGTACAAGGCAGAAAAGGACAAAATCAATACGCTCATAAGGAAAGCTTTTAAGCAGGCCATAGACTTGCCCGATAGCACCAGTACTGCGAGATTATTGCAGTTGGGCATGCATAACACCTTAGAAGAATTGATTGAAGCTCAGCAGATAACTCAGTTGAAAAGACTAGCAAGCCGCCGGGCTGGCAGAAGCATACTCCATAAATTACGAATAATTAATGACCATAACCAGCAAAGACCCAATGTTGCGTCGGCCAGATAGATCAGGAGCAGGATTCAAATCTCGAATTTACCCAATAATATGCACCCGGAATTCAATCAGGACAGAAGAACGAGCAGAGCTCAAGATCTACTCAAACACTATGGCAATAACGAAGAAGCGCTATTCGTGGACGCCGCGAAGTATTCAAATCACCAAGCATTTGCAGTAGTAGCAACCAATACAAAGCAAGAAAGGGTACACACGTGCTTAATCAAAACCAGGGTGTCTGAGGTTGCGGAGGAGTTTAGGAGGTTGCCATCGCTCTGGCTCTGGTGGGACAAGCCGGGTGGCAGGGGGTCTCCCCTTCTCTGGACCTAATAAAGTTATTTCACTCACTCACTCACTCACTCACTCACTCACTCACTCACTCACTCACTCACTCACTCACTCACTCACTCACTCACTCACTCACTCACTCACTCACTCACTCACTCACTCACTCACTCACTCACTCACTCACTCACTCACTCACTCACTCACTCACTCACTCACTCACTCACTCACTCACTCACTCACTCACTCACTCACTCACTCACTCACTCACTCACTCACTCACTCACTCACTCACTCACTCACTCACTCACTCACTCACTCACTCACTCACTCACTCACTCACTCACTCACTCACTCACTCACTCACTCACTCACTCACTCACTCACTCACTCACTCACTCACTCACTCACTCACTCACTCACTCACTCACTCACTCACTCACTCACTCACTCACTCACTCACTCACTCACTCACTCACTCACTCACTCACTCACTCACTCACTCACTCACTCACTCACTCACAGGACGGATGTTAGTTGAAGCTGCACGAATTCTGAACAGTAAAGCCAAACTCGTATCATCTGAGGAATTTTATGACAAGGAAATCATCTGGTTCCCAGCCCATACAAATTGCTAATCCACCGCCACACCCAACGAGCCTGCCCATCGTGTTGCGCGAGGACTCATTGACTCATTAACCGCGTCCGATTAAAGGGGGCTCTGGCCTAGAACGAGATGGAATGGAAGGATAGGGATAGACTTTTCTCATTCAATGACGTTACCCAATCCTACACACACACACACACGCACGCACACACACAACACACACACACATGAAGTTTGCCGGTATCTTGTGTGAAAATCGCGAAAACGATTAGTCACAAGAAATCGCGGTTAGTACACAAAGGTTGCTAAGCGCATTAAAATATGGCAAACGTCTCCTTGCGTAAGCAGCAAAAAATTATGAAAGCACTCGGAAAGCGAGCTCCAGCTGGCGGCCCGGGATTGGTTCCCCTCGAGAAAATGTTAGTACGCGCTCTACAGTTCCGTTCACGCTCCCGGACTTTCGGAAATCGGGCTGTCTCCTCGGCCCGCTGTCATTTTCTGTGAGTGTAACGTGTGACTGTGCCAGACTGTACCCGAGTTCTATCCACTTTTCTCTCTGTGTCTCTCTTCTCTTTCTTTTTCCAAAGTACACCAACGCTGTTCCGGTGATGTCAAACTAACTGCACCTTATTTTTCTTCTCCTTCTTCTTCTTTTTTGTTACAAATAAATACCGTTCTGTCTTCTGGAGGCAGCTCATGAACTGATTTTTTCTTCCCCTTCTCAGAAGAGCGTACGAATGCAGCACCGCAGTGGCACTTCTGTCGGGGCTTAGCGCCAAGATGCCAGGATTTCCTTCGCGTTGACGTTCTTAGTACGGCTTAGTAGTCGAGGGTGTCATTTGCACGTGCTTCCGATTGCACGGCGTGGAATGAGCCCAGCATCAAACAGTCGTATTTTTGTTTGTGTGTGTGTGCGTGTGCACACACACACGCAGCGTGGCATGGCAACCACCTGACGCGACAAGCCGTATCAGCATTTGCCGCGACATACAATCATTAAAACTTCGTCGAACACTTCGTCACAGGGTGCTTCTGGCTGATGTAGCAGCCGGGCGTATTCGGTTTCGATAGTGCCTGGATTGAGCTTCGAAATTAGATGATAAATATCTCAAATTAGATGCGATCTTAACAGGAATCAGAAGTAATGTAGGAGGTTGTACTGAAACTTAACTGCCTCCAAATCAGCCATAGTTGGTGTTGTTGCCTCAAAAATGGCTAGTACCGTGGGCACTGTTCATAACTGTGCTCCACCTTCGTCTTCATCAATCTCTTATTTCTCCTCTCTGTGCTACAGGAGACTGTCGCGGAACAGAAAGTGTTCACTTGAAACTGTTCACTCATAGCTTGAGACTGTTCACTCACCATGCTTTGACAAGTGTCCAGGCTGGTTCGCTTTCGTCTTGACGGGAAAATAAGGTTAACTTCAAAAAAAAAAGTAGAAATTATGCGCTTGCCACGCACTGTGGTGGTAGTATAGTAAACAGCTGTATTTGGGAATTGATGTAAGCGAAGCTTTCTGTGGTGTTTGCTTTCATTGACGATAATTAACGGTGATGTTGGCGGGGAATGTTTAATTTTTTCAGCGTTTAGTCCAATGCGGGAGTGGTGAGTGGATGGTAAACGTTATACCTTACGTGCACCACTACTGTAGTACACAGAACACACAGCGAGACGTGTTTGCCTGAAGCGTTGTTACGCGTCATTATTCATAACCTCCGAGAAGGTTAGCATTTGCCATTGCCTCGCACGGCACATCGGATCGTGGCAGAAGCGTTAAACTTTAATTGAATTATGGGGCTGCACGTGTCAAAACCACAATCGGATTATCAGGCCCGCCGTAGTGGCGGACTCCGGATTAATTTCGACCCCCTGGGGCTCTTTAACGTGCACCTATGTCCAAGTATACGAACTTTTTTTTTTGTATTTCGGCCCCGTCGATATGCGGCTGCCGCGGTCGGCACCGAACCCGCTACCTCGAGCAATGCCATAGCCGCAAACCTACCGCGGCGGGCACAGAAGCGCTGATTTGACGCGGAAACGGTTCCGTAGTGTCTCCTAAACGCTATACGGTGCTTTTTATATGGCTTTGCCTCTGCACGTCGTGCGTCAGTTGTCCGCGTGACAACATTTCACAGTGTTTACTATAATTTTTTTTCAGAAATAGCGGAAGCGTACCACACCGCACCTTGAACTCAAATTTGTCCAGACTGTTCGCAACCACTGTCGGGCCTAGTATTAGCGAACATTTCCTCGCCTTCTCACGTTGCCCTCTCGTCTCGGAGGCCATGCGTGGATTTCTCGGCAGCGCCACTAGATGGCCCAGCTGAGAAAACGAATACCAATCCCCGTATGCAGAAATGCAACTTAAGTCGAAGCACATGCTTGACTTGATTTAGATGACGCCTGGCGTTAACGTGCCCAAAGACGCTCACTGCGTTTCCTTCGGCGCGTTCCCGATAGGCGTCACTCAAATCAAGTCAAGCATGGGCTTCAACTTAAGTTGCATTTCTGCATACGGGGGTAAGTCTCCGTATTGAACTTCTCGTCCCGATGAAGCAAAGGTGACGTCACGAGTTTCGCGGTATTTTTGCGTGCTTCGGCTAGTTTTTGAACTGGCGATGTGCCCGATAGGCTCCCAGGTTGACTGAATTCACTTAGTTTTTAATGGGACGTAATCGCTCTTTATTCATAAACAATGAACTACTTCCTAAAGGACGCTGTCAAAGTCCATGACGTCACTGGAAGCTGGTAAGCGAGACGTCCAAAACTACTGACGCCTCGCTCCCAGGCGATTGACTGGGAGGCTGTGTAGGCTGTGCCATCGACGGCACTGTACCGGTGACGTCGTTTAATTCCGACCCGTATTTTCGTGACATTTAATTACCGCTTAGAAACTTGCTGTAGATTCGTGAACCCGCGAGCAGATGTGGTGAATTTAATTGAGCGTAACGTCATTTAATGACATTCTTTTAGGCGCCAAATTATGTTCCTGCAGGATAACAGGGTGAACGCCAGGGTCGTGGTGAAGCTCAGCCGCAACCTCGAAGGGGCAGAACTGAAAAAGAAAGAGCAAACGGAAAAAGAAACTAAGAAAAAAAACCGGAAAAAACAAATGAATGGAGCAGAAATGAGCCAGCACTGCGTGTGCAGCTACAGTCAACAACTTACTAAATGCTGGATGCGCGGGAAAGCCTAATTACCCCGAATTTGAAACCATAACGTCGTATTACTTGCACAGTGTGTCTCAGTATAGTGCGAGACCGATGCAGAAGGCGATATACGTTCACATAGACGTGACATGCGTTAACTGATCAGAGATTGAGCCCTTACATGAAATTCGAGCCCCGTAAGCTTCTGACGGCGACTGTACATGACGCTTTGTGCAAGAAACAAGCACCGAAAAAAGAAAATATAAAGTAAACCTGTGAGCTCACATATGCGGAGCCACTTGACCCGAAAGGTGGTTTCACGGCAATATAAGAAGTTACGTGAAAAAGCCAGCTTGCAGGTAGCTGCTGAAGATACGGGTGTACGCCATTGCGTGGTTATACATGGCGTATAAATAAGGAAGCCGAGGGTTTCTATGTTTAGTGAGAACCAGTATTTAGTGAAATCAACAGAGTTGCCGGTGTACAGTATGGCGCATTCACTCCACGTGGAGGTGACATCTACTATAAATGGGGTCTGCCCAGAAAAATTCGTTGCCCCTCCGTTTGAGGGAGAGTTGCAGCAAGCAGACTCCATAGCTTACGCAAGATATCGCCGTGCAAGGAAGCCAACTTGACAATTTACGGGGAAAAGTTATCAAGTCAAATAAACACACGAGGTTTGCCGTACCAAAAGCAGCACTTCGGCAACGATGGGACACCTTAGTGAGGGGGCCACTGGAATGAATTTCCACCAAATGGGGTTCTTTATGACATGCATCTAAATGTAGTACACGAGTGTCATTGCAACCTGTCTGTCCTTCGTTGGAATGCGACCGCAGGGACTCGAACGCGTGACCTCGTGCGCAGTAGCAGCCGAGCGCAGTAATAACTAGACCACCACGGCGGGCGGGTACGGAATTATTGCGCTGCGCCGAGAAGCAAACTTAATTTGCGTACGCGCCCTCTTCACCTGGACAGTTAGAAGGGTAGGCTAAATACGCAGTTCACCTGAACGTTCGGTAGAGCATCCTCGTACGCCCAATCTCCTGCAGGGGCCTCAGGTTGGCCACCAGGTGTCTGTTGCAGTAGATCACCTCCGGGAAGGCGTAAAGCTGTCGGAGCATCTTTACCTGCGTACACCATGACCCGTGAGCCTGACGATTTCCCCTTCCTAAATTTTGTTTTCTTGCCGTCTTTGTAATTCTCCGTGGTCTTTTTTTGTTGTTGTTGTTGCTTCCGTCTTTTGCATCCAATATACTGTCGCTGCTGTTTCTCACTTCCTTTTTTATGACTGCGTGGTTGCCTATGGTACACGTTCAATTAGCCTGTATTTGGTTGCCAACTTTCTTGACCCCTTCCTCCACTACGTGCCCGCGCTTTTGAGGTACAGATATTTGTGCACTCTAGCCGGTAGTTTCTTTCCATTCATGTTCCTTAGGTCTCCCTTCAAAACTAATCTTGATCTTCGCTTGTCTGACTTCAAAAGAAGCCCAACCCATGTCACCTTGCACTGTCTCACATGTGGTTTTACCGTGGGCCTCCAAAGCCAGTCGGTCCACCTCCCTCCGGTTAATCTCCAACCCCGACAAGATTTCTTATTAATAGCACAGAACTGCATTTGCTATCGCTAGCGCTGTCACCATCACACTTTTCTAAATTTCTCGTACCACTTCGCACTCAGTGTAGCCCCAGAGTGCTCTATGTTTAATTATTGCTGCATTCCGCTTCCCTTACATATTTTTTTACTATCTTGATGGACGCTTGGGTAGGTATTTCCTTCGTTTATGTATACACCCTCTTATTTGTGTTTCTTGACAATGGGTATGACTTCCTGTTGAATTGCTTCCCCCGGCATCTCTATGACCTCTTCGTTAAAAGGCCCCTCACCAGGTCTGGTCATGATGAGCTGACAAGCGTGGTGCATACAGTGTGCGCTAACGATCGTGTCTGCTAAGTATTGCATCCCTACGCGCTGCGGAAAGAATCTAAATTTCAAACCAAACGCCGTTCGCGCTTCCCTTCTCAGCCGGAGAGTCGACGCCAATAGCGCAAGTGCGCCTGCGCACATGGCCATGCTGTGGCATCACTTATAGTGACACGTGACTTTAAGAGTTATTCCAGGCAATATCAGTTATTTGTTTAATCTGTTGCTTCAGTAGACGAATTACAGTTTAGACAAATAATAAAACATACAAACCGAATGCCTGCGTGCGTTTGTTTTACTTCGTATACCGTAGCAAAAGAGACGCACTTCCGCTTCGTCTGCATGTTCCCACGTCGTGCAGTCGCGCGCGCAGAGAACGAAACTATGTCATTTTCTACCGTGTTTCAGGGTCGCGATCATTCTCTTTCATCCTCTCGCGCCTGCCTCAGTGCGTGCTCGCGATTGCGGCGCTGACTTATACCGCTAATCAGGTGTTCGTCTTCCGTACCCGGTGCCAATTCGGATGCTGCCAAATTCTGCCGCATTGTCGAATCGGCCATCTTGACTGCTCCGATTGGCTCCCAGGACAGCCACGTCCCTTATTTGAGTGGCTAAGAACGGCACGACGGCGAAATCGTACAAGAGCGATGAATTTGACCAGTGTCCGATTTGCAATCCCAGATCTCCGATGTTCCGGCGTTGCATAAAGAAAAAAAAACGAAATGTGCGCCTGAGCAAGCGACGCACGCCTGAGCCGTAAAAACAACTCGTTTCTAAGGCAACACCGCATTCACTAGAGGCGCTTTTGTACCGCTTTGAAGCATCGAACTCGTGGCTGAGTGGTAGCGCCTCCGTCTCACACTCCGGAGACCCTGGTTCGATTCCCACCCAGCCCATCTTGCAAGTTGTTTTTTATTCATGAAGTGCCTGCTGGGATTTATCGCTCACGGCCAACGCCACCGACACCGACGACACCGGCTTTTCTGCGACACGAGCTCCTTAACGCTGTCGCGTTAATACGTCAATAAGTGGCATACGGAAAAGATAAAACCTTCCATTCAATCGCAGTTACTCGGGCTGTGGCCGGGGCTTGCGTTCGTGCGCGCGCACCTACCTGTTCCCGGCCGATGAACGTGGGCTCCCGGAAGACGATCCACAGCACGTTCTCGGTGCAGGGCGGCACCGTCCGCGAGCCCTCGTACATGTAGTAGTTGCGCGTGTCGTTGGGCATGAAGGCGATCAGCCGCAGCGGGAGGGGCAGGTCGGTCCGCTCCAACGCGTACGTCACCGAGCTCAGGGAGGCGATGAGCGTGCGCAGAAGAGGGTTGCGCTGGCGAACCGTCTGCGACCAGCGCGAGCAGACGACACCCCGTGAGAGTTGACTTCTGGGTTAAGTTGGTGTGCCAGTGGTCTTCGAGCTATACGAGTACGCGAAACGTGGAAGAAGGAAGAAAAAAAAAAGACTAGGAGGGAGCGTCACGTGGCAATACGGAAGCCTAGTCGCAAAATATATATATCGTACATAGAGAAACGGTAACAGGAAATGGGCCCTCACCGCGTGATAGACAAGGGGTAATTTCTAGCCGCCGAGCGAGAGGCAGGCTGGCGAGGTAAGCCAAGGCAAGGTCAAGCTCCACTCATACAAACCTACCGAATGTAGAAGAGAAAACACAGACTAATGTGAAAAGCAAGTCACGTGCTAGCTGGTATGCCGAGATCGTACTGCGTGGCACGGGATGACTGCATCTGTGCAACCAAGGGTCACGTATCACCTACAACGTTCTCCAGAAGTGGTGACACAGAAAAGAGCACGCCGGGCTATTCGAAACATTAAAGGAGCACTGTTCTTGACTGTATACAGGAAAAACGGGTGATGTATCGTCTCTCGAGAAACGGCCTTTTTTTTTCCTCGCATGAAAGTAATAAAATAGAATAAGGCGGTCGCGTGAATGGCGATACCTTGAGCTGTGTGGCCAGGCCGACGTACGCGGGAGGGCACTCCCTGCAGTCCACCCGTGCCGACGGCGTCCGCAGCCGAAACGTCATTTGGACCTGCGCCGTTGCATTGGGTCGCGGTGGCGAAAAGTGGCGCGGAGGTTGGATGCATTGGGGGAGGTGACCGTGACGTCACATGCTAACTAGATCACTACCTTATAGGGAAAAAAAATGGAATGTGTCCTTACAATGGCTGACTGGTAAGTTAGTTGGTATACGCATTAACAATGAAGTTGAGACGCCTTATATATCTATGCCATAGTATTCCTGACAACACTGCCTGGACAGCCTGCAGCATTGACAATAAAGAGGAAGTTATGAAAGTATGCACCCGTCCGCATTTTCTAAAGCTTTAACCTTGAATCCTGATGTCTATCACAAGTTGTCAGTAGTGAGTGCTCTGGGTAAACGTGGCTGGGTAAACGAGCTTGGTTTCTGAATGGACACTGTAACGATCAACACCAAGTTAATTTGACAATAAAGTTTTGATGTAATAAAGTCCTAATGAAGTGCGCAATTTGATCGAACCTAAAGGCTCAATGAAGTTGCCTTTATTCTGCTGGAAAAACGATTATTTGTTAAATGAAGGACACAGTTTCCCCTATTGAATTTCGTACCCGTGCCGGAGTGCCGGTTTACGATAACGTTCCGTATGGCGATGTGTTTTCCCATGATTGAGCCGTTTCTGTTCAGAAAACGGTCTCAATACAAACTGAGTCAGGTCTTGGTTCCTTTAGATTACAGGCGTAATTATTGTGCGTAAATGAACTATTAACTACGGTCACGAACAAACCGGTGAACGAATCTCGTGACGCCAACGCGAGAGTTTCAAGCCCGTACTTCGTTTTTTTTTCATCTTTTTTTCTGACTTACCAAAAGTCTGCTTTCCTCGTATCTATAGCAATCCGGCTTAACTTACATTTACCTTTCCTTCAAAGGAGTATAGTACACATTTTCGTTGTAGTATAGAAACTCTACCCGCACACTGCTCACCCGCGAGAGGATGACACTTAGCGATCGAATGAAGGTTGGAAACAGCTTACAATTGACTGCAGCCGTGCACTTCTCTTGGGCAGCGCTGCTATCGAGGTACCCTGCTCGCCACGGAGGAAGGAAACTAAGGAGAGGCCCTGACGTCACTCTTTGTGAAGCAAAAGTGAAGCCGGAAATTGGCGTTGCTCATGGCGATGCTCCGCCTTTTGTGCCACCCTCCTCTCTTGTTTACATCTATCGCGAAACCACGCCGCGCTGCGCGTGGTGTCGCGCGCGGAGCGCGCGCGCTCGCGCAACATCCGACAGAGCACGATGCAGGTAACACAGCGCAACAAGACACGGTGACTAACGCAAACCCGCCCACACAGCGCCTTTGCCACGGCACGAAACCTACCAGAGCAACACGTGTGAGCGCTCAAAAAATCAGAACAACGCCGCCATTGTGGCCCAAAAGGCGTGGCCATGCAGCAAAAAAAAATAAAAAAGCAGCAAAAGAAATGAGAACCTATACGTCATTTCCGCCACACTTTTCTCCTAGCGCACGGAGGGGGTAGGGCCTCTCCTTAGTTTCCTTCCTCCGTGCTGCTCGCTCTGGGCGCGCTGCGCCATCTAGCGACGGCGCCGAGAGATACGCCCGTGGCGCGCATGTGAATATCTATTCAGACAAGATTGTTGTCTGTATACACATGACGGGGATGCGATTCCGCCTAGCAACAGAGAAATTTTCCAGAATTTGTGTCCCAAATTTTGACCCACTGACCCAAGTTGGCGCAAAAGAGGTTAGATATAGATAAGCATACGCACAGCAGACTCGGTGAAGTTCCCAAAGAGTGCTGCTCGCATTAAAAATTAGCAATTTACGGTCCTGCGTGCGTTTTCTTCTGGTTGCTCTTGCGTGTGGCCGCCGCGCAAGAATGGAGCAGGCAAGTGCATCGTGACGTCATGACGCGTACACCTCCTTGGACTGCTTCGTAGAAGCAGCTGTTACAGTAAATTATTCAGGGCACATCGGCGACTGCCAGTATCACTTCTAAAGTGTAGAGGGTTCAAACGCAAGAAAATCACAACTCGCAAACGTCGACTATGCAGTTATCCCTTAAACTGATTCTTTGCACGAAACATTCGGCTGGTTACGAACTATTTATGGAGAAAACCACGCAGCTTAGCTTGTATCGCTTTGAGAGGACTATCCACTACTTGACCTGAAGCCGACCTGGTCAATGATGGACGCACCCACCTCGACGGCGTAGCTGAGTGCGTCGACGATGTGCTCGCTCCCGCTGTGGTCGTCGCGGCCCCAGTGGAACTCAGCCTGGTCGAACACGTACTCCTCGGCCAGGAGACCGCCCGTCACGATCGGCTTCGGCATAGACGCCCGCACACGCACTGCAACAAGTCAAGCAGCGATCAGCGAGAGAGACACTGCAGGCATCTACACGTTACTAAAAAAAAAAAATGAGGAATCAATTGTTACTCAGGGCAATGCAACAAGCCAACTCCTCCCAAATGCCACTTCTCGGTGCCCTTAACGAAAACAGTATAGTAGCACCTGACTTCGTTCCAAGGCAACACCTTAAATACATAGCCGATAGCGAAGGGAAACAAGATTGCATGAAAAGGAGCAAGACAGAATCAACTGCGTGAGAAAATAATCTACAGTCGGACGTTTGCCACGTGCTACTGTTTACGACTCGAAATAGTTATGCAGGCTGTACGTGAGCATAGTTACGCACCCACGACCTTGCTTGAAAACGCTCTCAACTACCCAATCTGTCAGAAACTCCTCCAGTCTTTAAAGCACTACTGTTATATGACATTACCGACTCAATTTTTCTCTTCGTTAAATAAAGGTCAATATATATCTACCAACCCCCATAAAAAGAATTTCCAAGTGTCAAAGAGCCCTAAGTATTCATTATAATATTTATTCCTAGCACGCAAGCTTTGATTTCGGCACCCGCAAGGGGGATGCGTTATGACGTCATGGCACTGGCTCGCTCCGGTCCAGCGAGGCCTCCGTGCGCCTGCTACGCGCGTGAGGTCAAGCATATCATTAGCTCAGGTATAAACATGTGTCAATACTGTTCCGATCATTCATTCAATTTGCTAGCTCAATTATAATTGTGTCCGTACTGCTCCGCAATTTACCAACTCAAGAATAGCTGTGTCGTTACTATACTCTGAGCATTCAGTCCAAGTTAACTGTGTCAGTACTTTGAGCATTCAGTCAATTTACTAGCCCAAATGTAGCAGTGCCAGTACTGCTCCGGGCATTCGGCCCATTTACATAGCTCCAGTATAAGTGACACTACTCCGCCGGACATTAATTCCACTTACTAGCTCAAGTATAATTGTCAGCACTCCTCCAAGCATTCAGTCCATTTACTAACTCAAGTATAGCTGTGTCAATACTCCTCAGGGCATTCATTCCATTTACTACCTCGAGTATAACTGTCAGTACATTTACTAACTGAAGTACAGCTGTGCCAGTACTCCTCCGGGCATTCATACATTTACTACCTGTCGTTCCAACTATATAGGCACTGTAGCTACTCCAGCCAGCCTGTTGGGGATACCATAACTCTTGCGAGGTGTCGTGTGCGAGGGAGGGAGGGAGATAATGCATCTCTATTGAAAAGTCCTTGCTAAACGCTGCGCCTCCGGTCGAAGACGTAGACGCTGTCGTTTGAGACGCTTCGTACCTCTGAGAATAAATTATGTAATTCATACATCCCATTTTCACACCCAACGCGCTCAGGACGACACGGTGTTTCATTGACGTCAGTCAACTATATTAAGCAACTGCATCAAAATAAAGTTAACCAGTAATGTGATTATGATTTACAGATTGCAGCTCAGGAATTCTAAAGAAAGGCCTCATTCTTGCACAACTTTTCTTCGCAGTTAATCAAGGTGTTGTAAATTATCTTTAAACCGAAAGCAATGAGATAAACAAGTGGCACATAAAGCTAAGACAGGGGACGTGTGCTTTATACTTCAATACATCAAGACGTCGCATCCGGATATGTACAGGACGTCCCACCCATCATGCAGCAAGATTCTAAATATATGCAAATGCCACGTAGCTGGACAGAACCAAGGTAATGTTGTTTGCCATCGCTTGGAGATACTCACATTATATTTTTCCATCCCGCCTAATTATATAATTATTCTTAATTAATCAACTTTTTAAATATTTTAATTAGATGAAACGTGTCAATGAGAAAATTGTAGAGCAGCATGAAAAAACTCCCTGATAGAGCTTTCTCTTGCTCAGTACATGCTACATACAAGTGTTTTTCCGAGCCGGAAGGAAGCCCGCAGTACACGTAAAGTACCTCGAGCGGCCAGTGTCGCGGCAATTTTGCGTGTATTCGCGGGCTTCTCTGACGCTTGGAAAAATACTTTCATGTAGCACGTATTGAGCAACTGAGAGCTGTATCGGGAGTTTTTCATGTTGCTCTACAATTTTCTCATTGACAATGTCCATTTAATTATAATTTTTGAAAAGTTGATTAATTAATTAAGACTAATTATATAGTTACGCGGGATGGAAAAGTATAATGTGAGTATCTCCAAGCGATGGCAAACGACGTTACCTTGGTTCTGTCCAACTACGTGGAATTTGCATATTCTTAAAATCTTGGTGCATGACAGTTGGGATACCCTGCATATCAGAAAATGCAGTTTGCGTGCGCGTACGTGCGTGCGCGTGTGTGTATGCGGACGAAAGCGGTGCTGCGTAACAAACATCGTGGCCTCCGAGATCGCACCGGTGCGCGCACCGCTGCAATCTCGGAGGCCAGCGCGCGGCTGGCATCAGATACGCACGCGTCCTGCCCGTGTTGTAGACGACCGGGTTGGCCAGCGGCGTGGAGAAGTGCTTGAAGATCAGCGGCGGCACCGCGACGCCGATCGACTTGTGCGGCAGCAGCAGCACGGGCGACTGCTTGGCGCCGTTGCAGCTGCTCCACTCCTGGCCCCACTCGCGGGGAACTGTGCGCGCAGTCAATCGATCGATCGAATGATCGAATGATCAATCAATCAATCAATCTGTTAATTAGTCTCTGAGTCAACAGTACGACAGTCAACAATTAGCCAATTAGTCGGTCGATCAATTATTATACCAAGTGATGTGTCAGTCAGTCAATCCGTCAGTTAATGATTGAATCAATCAATCAATCAATAACTGAATCAATCAACCAATTTCTCGAACAGTTGGTCACCGAGTGAATAAATTAATCGGTCATTCAGACAGTAAATCGACAAATTTGCCCGCGGAATTAGTCAATCGATGCTTGTTTTACGTTCCTGCGATGACCCCGATAGGCAAAAAAAGAAGAAGAAATAAAGAAAATAAGAAAGATAAATGTTATGTACACACTAAAAAAACTGGAACGGAGACATAGGAAAGCATGTAGATAACGAAAAAAAATTAAGCGCGTTCAGCAAAAAAAAAAAGAAATGTTGCTGACCGAGATCGGCACACATGGAACGCGACGCAATAACACCGGTCGACCGACGTAAATCGTCAAGACGTGGTTGCAACGAGAGGAAGAGTAAACAGAAAATCGTTTTAGAAGGCGCGAAAATGAAACAGAAGGCACCCGCCGTGGTTGCTCAGTGGCTATGGTGTTAGGCTGCTGAGCACAAGGTCGCGGGATCGAATCCCGGCCGTGGCGGCTGCATTTCGATGGGGGCGAAATGCGAAAACACCCGTGCACTTAGATTTAGGTGCGCGTTGAAAAACCCCAGGTGGTCGAAATTTCCGTAGTCCTCCACTACGGCGTGCCTCATAATCAGAAAGTGGTTTTGGCACGTAAAACCTCGTAATTTAAGTTTCCAAGAAACAGAAGGCGTTGCGCAGAACCGGCATACAGACAGACGACAGCCCGCACGAACGTCGAGGGCCTCAGCAAGCGCACACGTGGGTACTCACCGATTGGCTGGGGCCCGGGGACGTGGCACTTTGGGGCGTAGTAGTGCCACCGCTCGCGCACCATGCCCTGCACCGCTTCGAACAAAGCACGAAAAAGAAAAAGCGTCGGTCGGGTGGCATCGTAAATGACATCGAGATAAATTAGATCGTTGGGCCGGCATTCACCGTCTGTATTGTCAGCACACATGGCATCACGTAAGTCAGATGGTCACAATAACGACGACCATCATCGTCATAGTTTTTGTTGTCGCGATCAGCATATACCATCATCACTGGGATTATTTATCACGCCCGTAGCGGTGGTCAAAGCTGTAGTCGCATTCGATTCGCGTACACGTCTTAGCCGTTTCACCAGTTCAACACGTGGGAATAGGCACGGCAGCGTTGGTTTCGCGTTATGCAGGCTTCGTGCAGATCGAGTTGACTGCAGTCCCTACACTCATCAAAGGGGTATATGAAATCATTAATTGGCCGACATCTCTTCGGGTCGTGAAGTAGATTCATGTTAAAACATAATTAACAGACGTAACAGAGCGTTGTAGCGCTGGTCTCGTGCCAGTTCTGACAGTTCTGCACGAGCAAGAACTGGCACTGAATTGGCCTGAACCAATTTCGAGACGGGCAGAGCCAACTGAATGGTCCTTACACGAGTAGTCTAGTTCGACTCCGGGGCGTGGAAGCTTGGAGGGCAAGGGAAGGGGGGAGGTGGAACGGGGGGGGGGGGTGATCATCTTGAAAGAGTTTATAAAGCGTGGAGAGTGACAGGTAGGAGGCGGGGGCGGTCTGGTCGCTCTATCGTGGCATACACTTTTATCATTTCTTGAATGAAGAGGAACCGGTATTAGCCTGCCTACCCCGGATATATCCTCCCTACAAAAGAGTGACCAAGGCAAAAGCTGCTTAGCACCTGCCTTCCAACGAGAACTGGTGCATCTATTTAATGACACGGCCTGGAGAGGTTGCCTTGCCCTACCGTTTCCCCATTCCAGGCTGTTTGACTGACCAGCTAGATTCTAGAAGGTCTGGCTGAAAGCCCTATAGCAGGAGTTTCCGCATCGCCTTCTACAAATTACTTCCTCTTTAATCAAGGCACGCTAGAACTTTTGAAATATAATTATTTGTATATATCGTAAAGTTAAGTAGTAATTATTCATTACTTCTCTCCACCTTGCGGATTTTCGCAGAACTACTACGTCTAATTTCGAGCAGTTGCTACGCTGGGTGACATTTTGGCAGGGGTCACTAGGCGATCTACAGTAAGCGGACGGACGGATGGACGGACAGACAGACACAAACAGACGGACGGACAGTTGATTTTCTGTGGAAATTTCCTTTAACTAAATCAGTAGTGCATTTACATGCCTTGACACGTACCAACAATTTGCCAGAGTAGGACGAAGGCGAGCCGTCTTCTGTCCATGGCGATGGGGCTTCTGCGAACACCCACGCCGAGCAATTTAGGGCGCGTCAGCGCCGGTGCATAGCCAGAACTCTGCGGCTTCCGGTGTCAGCACTGCTGTGCTCTGGACAGAGCGATGGAAAAAATGTCGAAAAAGGTAGTGGTGTAGGGTCATACGATCATCACAACTAAAGTATAGACGGATGACTAGGATGTCACAAGCGCGACGGGAACTTTCAAGACGCCACTCCGTATTTCCCAAAGTAAATGAGAACAATAGCTGAACTATACACTATAGCGGTGGCCTAAACAGCATATTTCAGCGGTTCATATTGATACGTGTACTTGTTGATTGTTTCTTTGGTATACGTTTTCTTTCCTAAGTGTGCTTTTTCGCTCTCCTGTTTGTAGCATCGGGACGATGCTCTGTAATTAAGAGGGGGCATTGACACGTGTGCTTATTTATGTTTCTTCCGTGACCGGTTTTTCACCGGCTAGCAAATGTTAAGCGTTATAGCTCAGCGTAAGGTGCGCCTGCATGATTCAGAACTTCTGCGAACATTATCGTTCATTCGATCTGTTGTGTACGTTCTCACCGAACCACGTATTATCAGATCGCATGTGCGACACTAATTGTGCAGTAGTTTCTGGAAACCACGCGGGCACCAGCGATTACACTATAGAACCGACGAGGGACGCATAAAAGCCGACGCGCTTGATCCGCTGATCAGATTCCGATGATCGCTGACTGTGTTCACCGCTATCGCTGTGTTTTGAGTGTAACTCGCTTTTGTGGGCCCGATTCGCGCAATAAAAGTCACTTGCGTTACTCGCAGTTTTGCTACTGTGTTCTTGACGGTCACTACCACGTGACAATATCCATAATAACTATGCATCGCGCACCCGCGCACACACACACTCACATGCCCCCATCCCCTCCTCAACACAATGGTAGTGTGTGTGTGTGTAGGTTGCTACGTTCATGTAGGGTACTATTATGTATAAGTTAAAACACGCCCGAATCACAATCCACATGCGATTCCAGTGGTTGGTCGCTGAAAAAAAGAAAGCTGGTCATGGAGGACTTCGGTTAAACAAAGCAGTAGGAAAAGATTCAAATTTTGTAAAGTGAAGGCGTCAAGGTTCCTCTCGTGCTCAGCGTGGTAGCTTTAGTGTCTATAGATAGTTTATGAACTGACGCTTTATAAGTGCTCATTATAGTTGAATTTCTTTGATTTTTTTTCTTTTTTTTTCACATGCACGTCCACGATCTGCGGTATTGTCTATCGAAGTAAAGCTTAGATGCAAGTCCCGCGTTCGTCCTTCTGCTTGTGCGTTTCACGTTGGAACTTTCATACTATCACTATGCACCAGCCCGCCAAGCGAACCAGCTCACATAGTGCAAGGGCAAGCTGCTGCATTCTGCAACATCAACAGCTGTTAGTCCACCGCATTGGTACATGATTTGCAGAGCTATCCTACTGTGTTGCTATGATAACCATATGCAAGCCCGAAAGCGTGACAGGTGCCACTATTATAAAAAGCGTTTGCTACATGGTCTTTTGATATTTCTTTTTTTTTAAGGTAGGTTAGTGTCCAAAATAAACAACACGTGATCACGCGCATCACGTTTGCAATGTATTAGATATTCAAGAACATGCGGGCGAAATTCGGCATTGGTGCTTGTTTGTGTCGCGCAATTTATACACTAAGCCCATCTCTCGAGACTCTTTGTCCGCTTCGCTGCAGAATTTAGGAAGCCGTTAGGTTTCCTCGGTTGTTCTTCATTTCTCTCTTGTACAGCGTGTAATTGTGCATGCGTGGTTGTTGGCAATCTTTTGCCGTGTTGAACGCAAACTTGAGCTGTTCTCCTTCGCAATAAGCAGGCCTATCTGTGCGGACACAACATTGCACCACGTGAGTGCCCGAGTCTGAGTTCGAAGTTGTGCCGACGCTTGGTCGGCGAACGCAGCCCTCCGAGCGCACGACAACAAACCGAGCACCTCGTGTGTCTCTTTACCGAAGCAGAAACGACGAGTATCATGACGGTGCTTACCTCCACCAGCCGGCATGAGCTGTCTTCATGCTGCACATCTTCTTCTTCTTCTTCCTCCTGTCACGTATGTGGCTCCAACCCACTATGGTGGGTTTTCCAAGAAATGGATGGATTATTTCAATCTATAGTTAATAAACTTCAGAATATATCTGTGGACTTAGCGCTGTATAACGTAGGATTATATGTTAAAACAACATCAGTAAAGTCAGATCTAATGAATAGCAGCTAACTTAAAAGTACGGAGAAAAGGAGAGAGATAGAATTTAACATGACATTCGGATGGATTCTGTGAGAAATATTTGGCTAGCAAAACAAGCGTCCCTGTATCTGAATACCAAACCGGAAGCCGCAAACGAAGGAATAACAGGTTCTGTTAAGTCCAGGCCAAGTCTTCGAAAATGTATTTCCAATGTTATTTTCTTTGCCGCAGCAAAGCGGCGACAAGATTGACGGAAGTGATGGATTGTCTCTTCCGCATTACAAAAGGAGCAGAGAGGGAGGGGAGGGAACAAAACTCGACATGTGTAAGTAGAAACTCAGGGAGGGAATGCGGCAACGTAATTTTGTGAGAGACCTAAAGTATCATTGTGTTACAGGATTCACAACTCCAGAGAAATGCCAGTTGCTTATAATCTGGAGAAGCAGTCAGAACTGGGTTTGATAAGGCTTTCGTAATTGATCCAATCCGAAATCTAGCCGCCGTGATATGTGCTGTCATTACTAGAACAGGAAGGACTAGGCCTAAATGTGACGTCTTTGCCAGGGAATCGGCAGTTTCAAAAGAAACAAATCTTTATGAACGAGTGGCCAAATCAAATGAACCCATTGCATACGTGCAGGAACTAGCAAGTGAAATAGTTTTAGCATGGGATAACCACTAGTAGCGGTAAGGGAAGAGCACACAGATAGTGAGTGAGTAATAGTAGCAGCCGTTGAAGTCTATTTGGTCTAATTTACGTCAAGCTAGAATTATTGCTATAAACGTAGCCGGAAAAAGAGGCACGAAATCAGGAAACCTTAAAGAAAAATGCCAGTCGACTGTAAGGCAAAATATTCCAATGCCAGCTTTTTCTCCTCGCACAGCGATGCGTCTGTCGCTATGATAATATTTGTTTCTTGGGAAGCAGCTTCGCGTGGTTTGGGAAAATATCATCGAACCTAACTTCTGGAGAATTTGAATTGCGTATTACTGGTAATCACATCGCTAATTTGTGCATTGAGTGAACCAAGTAACGTTCGCGCAAATATAACCTGTGGTATATGAAACCTGTGCCATTGAACGGGAAAAAAGTAATTCTGGATCGGAGATGAAAATTGTTTGGGGACGGCTTAATGGTGATTCATATAGTCTTAAGAAAGTCTGAATGGTCAGAAGGTGAAATCGGCATAAAATGGGTGGAATTCTCGCTTCCAGTACCATACGGCATTTGCAAAACACTTTGGAAGTCTTAAGCACAGACATGCTTAAGACTTCCAAACCCGTTTGAAATGCCCCGTCCGGAACTTTCAAATATAGACTCCGTGGGCAAAGCCCCTACAAATCAGGTACCGAGCAAGATGACGCAGAGCCACCTATAAGATATGAGCGATTTCATTTTCTCTGTACATTTGCAGTAGTACCACATAGGGTGTTTTCTGTTTAGCTGCACGAAATTAAAAAAAAAACAATTGTCTGTGGCAAGCACATTTCCAACGCTTGAGCTAAAATACATGTTGAGGGGGCCATTACTTCTACGAGAAATCAAAATACTTATTTAATAATTGACATAAATGCGCTAAGTAACCTTTTAACTAATGCGATGAACATTATGTAATCCACGTCTAATGCAGTAGTGCTCGTTATAGCCCCCGAAATACAAACATGAACAGATTCCACTTCTCTCATACCCTGTGTGCAGCACAGGAGTTTGCCTTAACTTCTCAGCATATATATAGCGTGGTTGGGTGATAGCACCCTATTCAGAGTGCTATTACCTAGACGCACCGAAGCCTGTCCATCGAATGATCATTCTTCCAGGGATCAAAACTTTTTTTCGTCAAGTTACATTCGGCAGCCTTTCCAGTCAAAACTTGGTTGGAGAAAAGGGGCTGTTTCGTGCCGTGGTCGACAAACTGCCTTTTGTGTCCGCATGCTCATAGAGTTTCATACAATAATTATTGTAGGAAACTCTATGCGCATGCTGAAACGATTGATCACTATTTTGTAAACTGTAGGGATGCCGTGTTAGTCGGAAACATTCCCCGAAGAACACTTGTAAAAATATTAGGTATCATATATACATAACTCGTTCCCTACTTTTTAGAAATCTCTCTCACCCACCATATGACATGTTCATGTTACCTGGCCTGCATAGCCTTTGGCGCAGTAGATTGTGTGACGGGCACGCTGTACCACCGCGAAACATTCGTTAGCCCCCCCCCCAGGAACCTGCTGCTCACTCTTGAAGTGTGTTCGGTGCACAAGAAACACCGCCGGACTGGATGTCCTTATCGGACGCTTTCACGTGCTTGCCTGGATATCGAATGTGTTTTCAGTCACCTAAAATTTATTTAGTGCTTTGATTTTAGGATAGTTCTGCTCATATTTAATAAAGAAGATTAAAAAAGGTGTTGGGTGATAGCTCTGTGGTTAGCGCGCTCGGCTCACAAATGCGTATTGCGTTGTACTGGCGTGGGTTCAAATTTCAGTGGAGCCGGTTGTGGCGAAGTTCGTATATTTCTTCACACTGTGACAATGACGATGCTGGGGATGACGAGGGTGCTTGACGACGACAAAATACCTTCGTTGTGTGTTGTCCATGACAACAGCCGTCGCCAGAGTAATCGAAGCTGTTTTAACAAACATTGATCTCAGGTTAGGCGATTTCAGCGCCTGAAAAGGAATCACCTCTTTTGGTATGTATACGTCATAAGTAACGCTTCGTAACATATACTTTAGCAACCAATTTAGAGGTTAATGCCAGGTATCAGAACCATGAAGGACTACTGTAATCCCATATCTGAGCACACTGTAGGTTAATGAGTGAACCAAAACTTTCCTGACAGTCAAGGGTAAGAACACTTTGATGAGGTAAACTAAACAGACGATTTTATGAAGTTGGGTTGATATGTAAGACAAGTGTTTAGAAAAATGAAGACATGTATCAAACCATAGGCACAAATACTTTACCGAGTCCGAAAAATTTATTGAAGGGCAAGGACAATAAATACATCCAGAGCTGTGCAGAAAAGTGAAGCAGAAAGTCAAACACTCTTAAGTGGACCAAGGAAGCAAACTAACTTTTATTCAGAATGATTGATGTCAATGATATTTGTACCAAACTAATTTAATAATTGTCGAACGTCATTCTGAAGCACTGAGAATTGGCAAAGTAAACCCCGTTTCGAGCTCTCAACTGCTGTCGTAGTAAAGAATCGAGCACGAATGAAGAAAGAATAGGAAAGCAAGAACTCATTTAATTACTGTATTCGGGCAAGGCCACTCAAACTGCTGGCACGACTTCAACATTACCCGCTTAAGGATGTTCTGACAAGGTTGCTAGGGCTACAATATCTGAATTAGCTGTTGCATAGTTACACACTTTCCCCTTCTCCAATGTGGCACTTACTTTATTTGCGCGTATTTTGTTTTCTATTCTACACACGTGGACGTGCTAGGACGTGGCATGCCTATTGCGTATATTTGAGTTAACTGACCTTGTATTCATGCATCAGCATTTTATGACTGGTCACACACTGCTGAAGCTCAGTATTCTGCTAGCCAGCAGAATTCTCAACTGTAATTTTCAAGCTCGCGACAAGTGCGGCATACCAAACTATTTGCCATGTGCCTGTACGCTCCAATGTAGCTGTAAAACTCTAACAACAGGTGTTTTACGGAGGGGGCGCGTAACGTATGTGAAAAATAGAAGACTAAAACGAAACAAAAGATCGTTTAGCTGATGTCAGAACCTATTACACGGAGCAGATTCTTTCTCTCTCTCTCTCTCGAGTTACATAGCTGTCGTGGCAGAACAGCTGAAGGTAATTCAATCTGCGGCCAGACTTCGTGAACGCCTCGCCGTTGCCAGTGTGCGAGCGCTCCGCTACACTCCGTTTAAGCCGCGCTCTTTGAGCGGCGTCGCGCGCGCGTACTTGCTCACCGTTCCGCGTCACTTGAAGGAGGCCGTGTCCAGCGCGAACAGAAAGCGAGCTGCGATAAAAAAAAAATTAACAAGCGATAGGCAAGGCGGTCGAGAGAACAGCAGCATCGAAAGCGGTGGCAGCTCGGCAAGCGGCATACGAGAGCGCGCACGAACAAACGCACACACCGGTGGCGCCGGTCCCCCCCTCCAACGCCGGTGCTGCAGCTCGCCAGTCCGTTGACCGGTCGCGAGTGCAGCAGACGACGCGGTGCCGACGGTGCTTACCAGCAGACGACGGCGACGTCTTCGAGCAGACGACACGGTGTGTGTGAGGTGTACGTGTGTGTGGGAAGTGTGTGTGTGTGTGTGTGTGTAAACTCAAGCAGACGACCATGGTCGGCCTTCTGGTACGCGCCAGCCCGAAGCCAATCGTCGAGCCAATCGAAGCTGTCTTCTGCCCTTCCATCTCGGACAAGCTCGCAGCCTGCAGCAGCCGCCGCCGACAAATCGTAAGATTGGCCCTCACGCATTTCTCGTCGTCCTTCCTATACGGTGCCGCGCGCGTGTCGTGAAGGAGATATCACGGCCCGCTAGATCTGCGCATGTGTAGTTGCCGTCGTATCGAGTGGCTTCTTACGGCTGATCGCCCCTCCAACAGCCGTAAGAAAAGAAACAGGATGCTAGAGCAGCGCGTCGGTCACGTTTGACTGACAGAATATGAAGGCACGCGTGCAGAAGTTGTGTGCGCCCGTGGAGAGGAAGTATATGTCGGTTCTTCTGCGGCGTCAGGGTGAACGTGACCGTCGTATGGCATTAGCTGATCGAGCATATTGTGCCCCGGTATATGCGTATACGGTGTGCCAGACTGTTTGCACATTGCTCAATGGGCGGCACATATCACGCACGTCTCACGCAAAGGCGCAGGATCCTTTGCACTGCAATGTCCGTACCGCACCGCCTGCTCCCCGACGCGTTCTTACCGTACCGCACTTCTCATTTGAACACTGAGCGGCGCTTCACAAATGTGGCTATACTGAAGGATACACCATCTTTAGTTCTCGACACATTTGGATCAGCAAGACCTAATCATTAAGCCAAGGGCATTCTGACGTGTCATCCACAGTTGACACCAAATTTGTATTCCTGTATAGTGGGCCGGGGTCAAGGACGTCTGAAACTTGAGTAATATCACGTGTAGACTGCTTTAGGTTTGTGAAAGCGAAATATTTCTATTCTATTGTTTCCCTGCTACTTCAACGACGTTTCCGAGTAGCCTTGACGCAGATAATGAATGCGAACTCTGTAAAACAATCTCGAAAGAACGATGACTATAACTTTGCTAGTCGATGAACATGGGACTCGATGTTGAAAATGGGGGGTCTCAGTATTTCGATAACGCATTTATAATGGCTATGTTGCAACGTTTGTTTCGAACAGCGTCGTCTGCTCCACGGAGCGGCGTGCGAACGCAAGGAGAAAAAATATTGCAACACACTGCAACAATTGTTTTAATTGCACGGCCGCTACTTGTTTGAGGAAAGCGCAAGTAAATTGCTGCCAGTTAGGCGAGCTCCTGGTCCGCGCGCACTGCCAACAATGGCGTCTGCACAAAGCCCCGGTCACGTTGTCTCGTGCAAATGATCCCTCCGGCTAATGGTGACGGCGCACTTGCGCTAGCAGACGAAATGGTTTTCTTGTTTTGTGTCGCACCCGAAATAACGGTGACCTTCGGCTAATCATATTCTTTTGTCAGGCAAATTCGCGTCGCGCGCGGCTTAGCCTACAGCATTTTGTTCAAAGGGCGCGTTTCGTACTGCAGATCCAGTGCGAACGCATTAGAGAAATGGGGACGTCTGAGGGAGTGAGAGAGAGAGAGGGGAGATGAAAGACGGCAAGGTTAACTGATATTTATATATCCGTTTGGCTGTCTTTGGGGCTACCACAGAGGAAGGCGAAAAAGTATAAAATAAAAAAAGTTACAAAGATGTGAAATGGAACTGTGTAGGTGCATCCAGGGATGTTCTTATGCTATCTATCTATCTATCTATCTATCTATCTATCTATCTATCTATCTATCTATCTATCTATCTATCTATCTATCTATCTATCTATCTATCTATCTATCTATCTATCTATCTATCTATCTATCTATCTATCTATCTATCTATCTATCTATCTATCTATCTATCTATCTATCTATCTATCTATCTATCTATCTATCTATCTATCTATCTATCTATCTATCTATCTATCTATCTATCTATCTATCTATCTATCTATCTATCTATCTATCTATCTATCTATCTATCTATCTATCTATCTATCTATCTATCTATCTATCTATCTATCTATCTATCTATCTATCTATCTATCTATCTGCATGGGCTAATGGATGCGTGGGAAAGCCAGCTTACGGAATTTCGCATATTATCTAATAACTGACTGGATAATAGGAACACAGGAAATCGCAGCAGGGAGTATTGTCGGAGATTAGGGCGTGCCGGTGAAACTAGGAAATTTAACATGTTTGCAGAGCGCAAAAGACGAGGACTGAAAGAAGAACACAACACAGGCGCTGATTCCAACTGATCTTAATTTGCGAAACCACCGGAACTATATAATGAGCAAAAGTAATGAAAGAACAACTTTTTGCATTAAGTCCCACTTGAACCCCCTATTGCATCAAAGCCAAAACATGTAGATATTGAATCACCAATTCGCCATAGCTTCCACCTCATTAGGAAATTTGCACTCATAAGACGGGCCTAATTGGGTCTCGGGCCTAATTAGGCTCGAGGGAATGACAGTAAGATGCACGCCGGCGTGATGCCGCTCTAGCATGGCCGACATACGGTCGGGCACAGACGGGCTGCGTTTGCGAAGCTGACTTCAAAATTTTTTTATTCGTTCTCCGATCGCCCATACTGCAACTACTTTTGGCCGCCGCGTTGAATAAAGGGGTCCGCAACAGGTATGGACGTAAAAGTAATAAATGAATGCTGCCAGCTGCGTCATGCTGCACGGACATTCGCGAACAATTAAAGCACGCAATAAATAAGTAAATATGTTACAAACAGTACAGAAGGCGCAGAAGAGCGTAAGAACGAAAAAAGAGAGAGAGAGAGAGAGAACGACACGTCGTAAAATGACATACACGCAAAATGTCTCAAGAGGAAAAGAGTTCCGTTCAGTATCACTGCTTCCAAAAAAGTGGCAGTAAAAGAGAATAGCGCAAACCAGGACGACCACAAAATGTCAGGGACACACACATAAGCGCTTCTGCGTGTGTCCATCTCATTTTGTGGCCGTCCTGGTTCGCGCTATTGTCTTCTACTGGACATGCGCCAACTCGCCCCTACAGAAGTTTTACTAAATATGAAGTAGAAATGCCATTCTGACTGGGCAGAACGTTGTGTTCAGTTGCTTCAACCTTAATCGTGGCCGACAACGTAACTGGCCTTTGAAAAACTCGGTTCATAGCAACAGGTGCGCTCTTCCTGATGTGCACTTGTTGGCTACGGTCGACGCCTACGAGCTTAATTACTCCGCTCTCGTGTGTTCGCCTCTGATCGCAGTCCCTGCTGCCAGCCACACTTGCTGACGACGCAGGAATTCCCTTTTCAGCGAAGGCTTGCCGCTTAACCAGAAACAAAAAAACAACTAGCTCATTGCTGACTAGCACATAAAGTCAACGCAAGGCATGAAGCAGAAAGACATGCAGGAATGTACGCATACTGGAGCGGTCTGACGTCAAGCGGCAAACATGAGAGAACTGCATTAAATTCCTCAGGGAGCGCTGCATGTTGCAGCTTTTATTACTATTTTTAGAAGAGATAATCCTCTGTAAACAAGCATTTAGCTCGGAATTTTCAGCGTGAATGTCGCAGAGCTCCTTTAAACACTAAAATACCCACTCACAAATCACCTGTCTTCTGGAGCATACCTGCGTGGTCTGGAACCCGTATAAAAATTCAGATCCTGGTAAGTAAGAAATAAATTAGAGCAAGGTGATTTGATTTGTGTACTTTTGGTGTTACGGCAGAACCTCTTGCCCGCCATAAAAAAATTCTGCTTTATATAGGGATGAACTTCAAAAAAAAAAAAACTGCAGGTCCATCGCACGTTTTTGATTTTACTTAAACCGAAGCTTTCCTGAAGCGGACAATTAACATGTTATAAAACTAAACGCGATGCATGCAACTGCTTTTTCTTGACATTCCACGCGACGTGTGATCCACTGCAACGTTTACGTTTGTGCGCCACGCAGGAAACAACTTTAAATGTCACGCAATGTTTACGTTTACGGACTACACCGTTCACGAGACATGTGCCGAAATCCTGCCACGCATGCGGTTCGCGTCACACAGTTCATACACTTCGACGTCTCACAGCTGATCGGAACGCACACTGTGAGACGCCGACGGTGCGTTGTCGCGTCATTCGAATTCCGCTTTAGCGATGTGCCCGTGAGAAAGCGAGAGAGAGAGAGAAAAAAAATGGCTGTGGCTTAGCTAAGGTTAAGCCCAGGATGCGAAGCATACTAGCCTTTATTTTAGTTGTTGAACCACTGTTTAGCCTGGTGAACTGCTGTTGCTTGGCTATATTTGGTTCGGCTAGACGAAGAAACAACTCGTGCAGGCGAGCGCACGAGCTGAGACCCGGCTATGTAGCTACGCGGCCGCAAGCGAGCGCACGAGTTGAGCCTCCGCTTTTGCAGCTGTTATGACGTCATATGGTAGCTACGCGGCCGCGCGCGGCGCAGCAAGGAAGAGCGTGGTTGTGAGGCTAGTATGCTTCGCATAAAAAGAAAGAAAGCGACAGCAACAATTGATTTGCATCCCGCGAAGCTTTTAAGAAGTGTTCACCAGCTATACAGGAGCGGTGTCTCGTTGCGGCGACCTCCGCTTTCGCGGCCAAGCCGGACGGAGGGACTTGGGGGTCACTTGTGAGAATTCTGCACAGCGGGTTGCCTGCCGCGTAGTCTGGACAGGACGACGAGGCTTGTGGGGGGGTGTCCGTGAAGGTTGGATGAAGTTGGGGGGGGGGGGGGATGTTCGGCATGTTGTGGCCTACGAGCAGGGGTGCCCCCTCTGCCCTGCCCACCGACGACCGTTTCACCTCTTCCCCTCGCAACTGCAGCGGCGCCTTGCGTATCCCGCCTTCCTTATATGCATGGCCCCCCCTGTCCGGGTCGTTTATGCCCTGCCGGCTTGCGCAACCGGTATTAGCGTTCCCGCCGCCACGCTCGCTCTCTCTTGGCTCTTTTCGCCTCGTGGCACGCTCAAAAGACGCGCTCCGCAGGGCGCCTCGATATAGGCGGCGCTGACATCGAGGCACCCTAGCGCCACTCCACACTGCGAGCAGGCCGCGGCGCCTGCACCGGTATTCGCGGTTCCGAGAAGTAAACGCAACCGCCTTGAATGCAAGTTATGTAGTACGCTAAGTGCATCGACACGGACGACTTCGCTCCGCGAAGCTAATGTACGCGCGCCGCAGCCGCTATGCTGCGGAACGCATCCGGCGATCGTATGCAAGATAGTGCGTACATGCACGGGCGACAGTTCGGCGATATATAGCTCCCCACTCCCACTCTCCCCTGGCTTTGCGCATGGAGCGAATTAATGATCGCTTATTAGAGAGTTCAAGCGGGCGCCGTGTCACGTTTCCGTACGATCAGTATGCGGTAGTATTGCGATCTACTGCCTTATCGCCTGCCCCGTTTCGCCGGGCAGGAAAGAATAGCGCAACGTAATGAAACATGGCTAAAGCTTTCTCCCATATACGTGGGATGGCACGGCGCTCCGGTGACTTACGGAGCAATGACGTGCTACGCTAAGTTTGGCACAAGTAGTCGGTAGGAGGTACACGGTGAAGCCTTATTTCCAGGAGGTATCTGGTGTGCTTGTTAACGTAGCTGTCCTAAAGTGCAGCCCACTTGGCGTTGGCACGAGGTGGCGATACTACAGGAAGTAAGGAGGGGCCTGTTTTTGGTCTGACGCTACTGCTGCTGGCTGGTACAGATGAACGCCAAGGCAGCTCAATAACCGGTCAAGCGATCGTTCCTGAAATCTCGCGTCCCTCTTATCCATCAAGTGCGGTCTTGCTAAAGGGTACGGTGTTTGTTAAAAGAAGACACGTGGAGCAAGCACCACCGTAGTTCACATCTGGGGTGCTCCCGTGTCCCCCATACTGTCGCACACTTTTTTAAAAGCGCTTGGCATCCCCGGGAGACAAACTAATCACTCTCGCCATGCAAGCCCTCGTAACTCAATCACATACATGTGTGGCACATGGTGCACAGCAGCTCTCTATATTAAATGATTGACTAACGGGTACTTGGTTCATTATCACAGAAAAAAAAAAAGGAAACAGTGCTTGAAGACGGAGCACAAATGTATGTGGTTCTTCCCTTGTGACCCGTCTTGAAGCGCTCCTTTTTGTGTGTGTGTGTTTATGTTAGAGATATTAAAAGGCGGAATCGCAGTGTCGCATCGTCTCCGTCCATGGTGCCAGGAGGTGAGCTTCAATGCCAACATAGACCTCCATTTGGTTGGATTCGCGCACGCAAGTGGCCTTCCCTTTCCTGCCTTGTCCCCGCGTCACGTTTGCACCAGGGGCCTCGACTCCTTCTGACTTCATCCTTTTTTTCTTTGCTTTCCCCTTTTTTTGGTTTCGAGGCGCACTTCCATGTGGCAGTCCTGGGCAGTCGGCGTTAACTTATTTACGAAGTCAGGCGCCATAATCGGCAGTGTGCAAATTTATGCGCGGGACCTGTGGTACCTTGATTATCCAACAGCAGATGGGGCATCTTTTAGGGAGAATAGGCACGCGTGCGGGTTTTCGTTTTAAATTTCAGCTGTTTTCGCACCGTGCAGCTATTTGATACATTGCAGACACGGCCGTCAGTGCGAGATATACGCACTGACGGCCTGCTGCTTGCGATGCATGACACTGTGCGGCACATGTCAGCTTGTGATGCATGACCCTGTAATGGCTTGTTCTCCCCAATACCCTACCTCCCCATTTTAACAGCGGAGCTGTTCTAAGTCGAGCTTTCGCCGTCCGTTGTCCGGTGTCACGTAGGGGGACAGGGGGCTGAGCGGGCGCCGGGAGAGGGGGGAGGAGAAGGGTATAGGAGGGGGTGTTTCGCCGGCGCTCACCCTTTCGCCCCATGGATTCCGCTCTGCGCGAGCGGCAGCGGGAGCTCGCACGAGAGCGGCAGGGCCGACGTCGCGCTAATCCCTAGCTTCGAGAGCGAGCTAGGGATTAGCTAGGAACTAGGGATTCGCCAGCGGAGGGGAGCCGCTACCGCCGAGGATCGAGAACGGGAAACGCAAGTGCAAGCGCTGGGGTGGAGGCAAGCCCACCCTCCACTTTCAAGAGAAGGCAACCCAAGCCAACCGCCAGCAGAGGCAAGCTAACCCACAACTTCGAGAGTAGGAGGCCCAGCAGAGACGTCGACGCAGAGAGATCTGTCCCACTCCGAGGATGCCGATGGACGGTTCAAGAGAGAATTATACTCGACCGTGAGTGCGGCCACAGCTGCGAGGTGTGTGATAAACTGGCGTTTGATCACGACCTCACGCAACTGAAGAGTGTGCGCAATCCGGAACCGAAGCTCGAACACGGCAAAACGACGAAAATGAGACAAATGACTTTCGTGAAAATCGCGCTAAACACGAGTTGAAACTAGCTTCGCTGTTTTGACAGCTTTCACTGCCTAGAACTAGCTTTAGTTTATTTTTTTTACAGAGGCTAATCTTTTCTGACGCACTGGATTTTTATAATCGACTAACTACTGCACAACTGGCTAATTTTGTGCCACTCGAAATCGACCCTGCAGTATCTACTGCCAGCCATGCGCCGCGGACCGCATGATCCATTGGTCGTCGTAGAGGTGCTTTGGAAGCGACTCCAGGTCGGCAAAATTAATCCGGTTTCTTCCGGTGCAACGTTTCCCATAAGCCCTCTCATGCTTCGATTGTTCATTACATGCGGTAACATTTAGCACGGCCACGCAGTGCTAATTTACCAAAGGGAGCGTACGTACATGGCTCTGGCTGTTGGGGTTAACGAACCTCGCACGTCGCTATAAAATATTCTGCCAGTTGCTGGCTTCTCGGTTCTCGAGTTCCTTCACTTCCTCGTGCTGTCAAGAATGGCGAGCTGCGAACCAAGATTGCCACACAGTTACGACAGGGCGACACGACGCGCACCTCTCCCTCTCCGTCGCTGCAGCTGGGAGGCGTTCGAAGAAGCGGCCTTTGCGCTGGAATCCGCCGCCTTCCTCCAGCCCCTTCGACATTGTGACGGAACTAGTTCGGTGCGTGAACAATGATTCCGGAGTTCCCCAACGCGGAGCTGATTTGACACGCATGGACAAGCTGCCGCGGGAACTACGTATTTTTGTGCTTCTCACGCTTCGGAGTGGCGCAGAACAACGAGCGACCCTCGATCGGCTCCGATAGTTCCCGGAACGGCACCCCGCGCGGTTGCCTCTGTGTACAGAGCGCGGTTGCCTTTGTGTACGTAAACTGATCTGCAGTGCAGCGGCGAGTTGGTGATGAGTAAACGAACAGTCGCCGCGTCGTATGACCGGCGGATCGAGTGTGTAAAAACTGTGGTTGTGCGAATGCTGAGGACACTTCTCTTGAGCAGTCATGTTAGACTGAGTCACTTCTCTCATGCAGTCATGTTGGACTGTTACTCTTTTTCTCATGCAGTCATGTTAGACTGATTTAATTTCTGTAAATAAACCCTTTTTCCTCGTTCTCGATGAGAAGCAGTTCTTCACTTCATCAACGATCTCAGCGTAAATAAGTTGGACAACGGCATGGGCCAGCTACCTCCGAATTCATGCCGTACTCCAATCCTGGCAAAGGACCACGGACGACGGGATTGAGCCCCCAATCCTGACAACTGGCTGACAGCGGTGAGATGGACTTTGCGACATGGTGCTGTATCTGTGGTGAGTGCTTGGTTTTTGCTTTGACTCTCTAGGCTTCATTTTGTGGTTGTTCTGTTTAGAACAGTAGGGAAGCTAGATTGTTGTGTGTTAGCTAGGTTGTGTTTTCCTAGCTAGATTTAGAGAGCAGAATCAAGGCAGTAAAGCAGCAGTCATGGATTTAAGGACACTGCTGAGAGAGGAGTTGTTGATTGTTGGTGAGGAACTGGGCCTAGATGTACGTAAGGAAATGCTAAAATCAGAATTATTGCATATCATTTCCGAACAGGCCAGTGAGGAAGAAGTTGAACTGGGGTTTGAACTTCTGAAAAAGAGAGAAGAACGAGAGAGAAAAGAAAGGGAGGAACGCGATAAAGAAAGGGAGGAACGCGATAAAGATCGCGAGTTAAGAAAAATGCAACTTGAACTTGAAAGCAAACGTTTGGAGTTGTCTCAAGGAAGTGAAGGCGCTCTGGGACGATCAAGTGAGGCAGAATCATACCGCATGGACAGGCTATTAAAGCCATTCGAGGTCGGGACCGACATAGGCTTGTTCCTATGCAATTTTTAAAGGACTTGCGAAAAGATGAACTTCGGCCCGAGTACATGGCCACAGCGGTTGCTGTCTATGTTGCCGTGTGAGGCGGCGGAAGTAATCGCCAGACTAAGTGTGCAGGATGCATATGATTATGCAAAAGTTAAGGCTAGTCTCCTGAAGAAATACCGCCTTTCAGCCGAAGCTTTTCGGTAAAGGTTTAGGAGCACAGGCAAGAAAGATGGCGAGGGCTATCCGGAGTTTGCATATAGCTTAAAGGCCAACCTAGCCGAGTGGCTTAAAAGCGCGGAAGCGTACGACAGCAGAGACATGATCATTGAATGCATGTGTCTAGAGCAGTTTTACAAAACCATCCCCCAAGCTGTGAAACTGTGGGTGCAAGACAGAGGTAATGTAAACACTGTGGAAAGGGCGGCTGAATTAGCCGAAGAGTACGCAACCCGTAGAAAGTTGAACGCCGAGGAGGGAAACTGGGACGGTCGAAATGGACCGCGGAAACCATTTCCGTTCAAAAAGGGTGCGCAAACTAGACGATCGAAGCCTGTAGACATGGCGGAAAAGCCCGCAGAAAAGAGCGAGGAGAAACTTAACGGAGAAACCGCACAAAAAGAACAGAAAAGAAAATTCGAATCTGTTAGACCAATTCGCTGTTACAAATGCCACAAACTGGGACATATAGCTGTAAACTGCGAGAAGTCTAGCGTAGTTTTTTCCTACGTGGAGGAAAAAGATGAGAATATGGAACTTTTAAGTCCATATCTCCACGACCTGCAAGTTAATGGAAAACCATGCCGAGTGCTAAGAGACAGTGCCGCCACGCTAGACATTGTCCATCCGTCTTACGTGATGGTAGATGACTTCACCGGAGAAGTAGCATGGATAAAACAGGTTGTAGAAGAACACAGCGTGTGTCTGCCCATGGCCAAAGTCAAAATCAGTGGACCATTCGGGGAGCTAGAGACTGAGGCTGCAGTTTCCAAATTTTTGTCACTGCAGTATCCCTACATCTTTTCGAATCGTTCGAATCAGTTACTGCGTGACAGAGGGCTCAAACTGGGAGAGGGCATAGTACAGGCATTGACCAGAGGCCAAGCTCGTAAGATCGCGGCGCTTTCGGCTGAAAATGCTCAAGCTCCTCCAGCTGAAGCAGAAAAGGGGATAGCTTCAATACCCGAATCCGAGCTAGGCCCGAGGGACAAAAGAACAGTTGAGGAGAGCCTGCCAGTTGACCAGCTCAATGAGAGCGTAGCACTAGAGTGTCAGAGTTCTAGCCTGCAGGAAGAGCAAGCAGACGCGCTCACAAGCGAGACAGGGTCGTTATTATCACCGGCCTCAAAGAACTTTGATCAACTCTTACGCGTGGATAGAGAGTCACTGGCAGCTGAGCAAAAGAATGATGAGAGCTTAGCTAAATTACGTGACACAGCTAAAGAAGGCATTGCTAGGCGCAACGTAACGATACATGAGAGAGGAGGATTGTTGTATCGGCATTACAGAGATCGAAAGGGTAGGATTTTAGATCAGTTAGTCATACCTACTAAGTATAGGGAGGACCTTTTGAGTCTTTGTCATGGAAATGGGTGGTCCGGCCACCTAGGCATAAACAAATCAAAGGAAAGATTGCTTATGGAATACTACTGGCCTGGCTGTTTCAAAGATGTAGAAAACTTTGTAAGATCATGCGACGCCTGCCAGCGTTCTGGTAAACCAGGAGAGACTTGGAAAGCTCCACTGAAGGTAGTGCCCTTAATAACAGAGCCTTTCAGACGGCTTGTAATAGACACGGTAGGGCCTCTTCCAAAAACAAAATCAGGCTACAGGTACTTGTTTACCATGCTGTGTCCGGCTACCAAGTTTCCAGAAGCAATCCCTTTGAAAGAGCTCAGCTCCACCGAAGTAGTAGACGCGCTTTTGACAGTGTTTGCACGAGTTGGGTTTCCAGCCGAAATTCAGGCAGATCAAGGGTCAGTATTCACGAGCGCACTGACTTCCACATTCTTGCAAAAGTGCGGGGTAAAGTTAATACACAGTTCTGTCTATCACCCTCAGTCAAACAGTGTAGAGAGGTGGCATTCGGTGCTTAAGCGAGTTTTGAGTGAGCTCTGTTACGAGCACAAGGAAGACTGGGAGAACTGTCTGCCGGCAACTTTGTTTGCTTTGCGAACGGTTCCACATGAAGCGACAGGGTTCTCACCAGCAAAACTAGTGTATGAGAGGACACTCCGTTCTCCACTGAGAATGTTAAGAGAGATGTGGGAAGAAAGAGGGGAGATTCCGTCAGTGGTTGAATACGTGCTAAATTTACTGGAACGGCTAAGCGCACACCAAGAACTAGTCGGAAAGAACATGGCAATAGCTCAAAAGAACGCCAAAGTCTATTACGACAAGAATGCGAGGCTTCGTACGTTTGAAGCCGGCTTAACGATGAAAGCGGAAAAGTGTAGGTTCGGTTGTTCACAGGTTACTTATCTGGGCCATGTTGTCGGTCAGGACATGAGACGGCCGGCTGAGCTGAAAATAGCGACGATTGGAGATTTTTCTCAGCCGCGCACGAAAACGGACCTTCGTTCATTTTTGGGACTTGTGGGGTACTATCAACGGTACATTCCGAATTACTCGCAATTGGCAAGTCCATTAACAGACGCCCTCCGAAAGGGAGCACCGAGTAACGTACACTGGGATAAGGACAAAGAGAACGCTTTCCAAAGTTTGAAAACGCTATTGGTTTCTCGCCCTGTGCTTCGCGCGCCAGACTACACAAAGGAATTCATAGTTCAATGCGACGCAAGCGACAGAGGTATGGGCGTGGTACTTAGTCAGGTCGGCGACGATAACGAGGAGCATCCTATCCTCTACGCCAGCCGTAAACTAAATGTAAGAGAGGAAGCCTACAGCGCTTCAGAGAAGGAATGCGCTTGTTTGGTTTGGGCCGCCCAGAAGTTGTCGTGTTACTTGTACGGAGCGAAGTTCATCTTCGAGACCGACCACTGTCCTCTGACGTGGCTCAATCAAATGTCACACAAAAACGGCCGCTTGCTCCAATGGAGCCTCACTCTCCAAGAGTACAACTTCTCCGTTAGATATAAGAAGGGAAAGTTGCATAGCAATGCGGATGGTTTGAGCAGGCTAATTTGAATTCTGCGTTTGAGGGTCCCGCCTAAATTTTAGGGTTACTAGTGTTAACTTTTATTAAGCAAAGATCCCCTCTCATTTAGCAGGATTCCCTCCATGATTGCTGGATGTGTCAGCAGGAATTTGCTTCAGAAATTGGCATAGTGAAATGTAGCATTTTTTTTGTTTCTGCACTTATGTTGTTGTTGTTTTTTTGAAGCCTAGCGAGTCTAAAGTGAGAGCCAATGCACGTCATCTCGGCGCAGAGCCGTGTTGTGGGGTTCATTTTGCAGTTGCCTGTCCTTGTTGGATGTTTTGGGGCGGTGACGTCAATGCACAAGTGGTCGCTGTGAGCCAAGACATATATCCCCCCCCCCCCCCCCTGACCAGCAGCCGTTCTCTTCCTGCCTAGCGGTTGTCAGCGCTAGACAGTCGAGACTTTCCGGGCCATGGAGGCGCTGTCAAGAATGGCGAGCTGCGAACCAAGATTGCCACACAGTTACGACAGGGCGACACGACGCGCACCTCTCCCTCTCCGTCGCTGCAGCTGGGAGGCGTTCGAAGAAGCGGCCTTTGCGCTGGAATCCGCCGCCTTCCTCCAGCCCCTTCGACATTGTGACGGAACTAGTTCGGTGCGTGAACAATGATTCCGGAGTTCCCCAACGCGGAGCTGATTTGACACGCATGGACAAGCTGCCGCGGGAACTACATATTTTTGTGCTTCTCACGCTTCGGAGTGGCGCAGAACAACGAGCGACCCTCGATCGGCTCCGATAGTTCCCGGAACGGCACCCCGCGCGGTTGCCTCTGTGTACAGAGCGCGGTTGCCTTTGTGTACGTAAACTGATCTGCAATGCAGCGGCGAGTTGGTGATGAGTAAACGAACAGTCGCCGCGTCGTATGACCGGCGGATCGAGTGTATAAAAACTGTGGTTGTGCGAATGCTGAGGACACTTCTCTTGAGCAGTCATGTTAGACTGAGTCACTTCTCTCATGCAGTCATGTTGGACTGTTACTCTTTTTCTCATGCAGTCATGTTAGACTGATTTAATTTCTGTAAATAAACCCTTTTTCCTCGTTCTCGATGAGAAGCAGTTCTTCACTTCATCAACGATCTCAGCGTAAATAAGTTGGACAACGGCATGGGCCAGCTACCTCCGAATTCATGCCGTACTCCAATCCTGGCAAAGGACCACGGACGACGGGATTGAGCCCCCAATCCTGACAGTGCACGTACTCTGTCACGCGGGATTCCAAAGGTCGTCTCACTTTTTGGCACCTTCTAATAGCCAACGCGAAGTCGCTCTTGTGTAGAAATGCGACGCAGGGTGCCCTGCGGTGGTCGATGGTGGTCCTTCCAGAAGCGTGATCGACGTCGACGATGTTGGTGCGGCTCATCGAGTGCTCTACCAGTTTCTTTTTTTTTCACTCGGTATTTCAGGATACGCTAAAGCTATCGCCAAGAAGTGGGCTGTGCAAAAGCAGCGTGGAGAAAGGAAAGACAACACATTGAAGCACACCGTGCAGAACGTAGACTTTGAAATCTGTTGAAATTAAATCGAATCCAAGATGTACAGAACGGATCACTGAATCCGAGCGAACACAAAAAGAAAAGCTCACATTTCAATTCAAGTAGCACGCGCAGAACAGTTTACAGTGAAGACGTAGCTCTGTGCCTCCGCCTTTCCTACGTAGTGCCATCGCGCGCCGTTCCAAAGTCAAGTGGGCGTGCACTTAGGGACAGCTAAACGCGACGTAGTGCACCAGCTCTCTCTGTGAAATTGGGCTCCACCACGTGTCTCGTATATATAGTGACAACTTGTACCAAGTTTAGCGTGCGTCATTCCTCTAGCTTTCATGTAAAGCCACCTGGCTGGCAGGCACTGCCGCTCAAGCCTTCAAAGGCTTTGGCAGGCCTGTATGAATGTACTGATTTGATTATTGGCAATAAAAGTATTATTATTATTATTATTATTATTATTATTATTATTATTATTATTATTATTATTATTATTATTATTATTATATACGGTGACCTTTTTTTTTGCGGCACCAAATTTTTAACTTCGCCTACAGATGGCGCGATTCTAACCCTTGAACTAAATTACTCGATAAGGCAGACATGACTTCCACGAATTAACTAATTAGCAAAATTTCACCAAATATCTCTTTACTGATTAACTTGGGGCACATATCGCAATTAACGAATTGTAGCGAGTGAGTTTGGGAGCCATATCGACTTGGAACGAATTAAGAGGATGGCGCCACTTTCCACATATGAGCTGTCAAACTTGCTATAAAAAATTTTCTGCGTTCCACTTACTTTTTAAAGAAAAACGGGCTTTTATGCATTGAAGCACAACAGTACCTGTAACCTGTAACGCCACGGTATACCGTCGCACACATCTAAAATGAATATTTCGAAACTGATGCGTTTCCTGATAATTCGTTCAAAGTGGATGATACGCCCTGCGAACTCACCGGCTACAATTCGTAAATTGGAATATGTGCCGGAACGTAATTAATTAGAACAATAATTACCGCAACTGCATTAACTTTTCAATTAAGCATTTTGATTTCTCGCAGAAGTAATATCCGCCTCGTCGTGTGCAAGTTACTCGAAGTGTTAAAGTTGTGCTATTTGCATCAGGCGATTAAAAAAAATTGGTGAAGCTAAAGCAAACAACAAAAAAAAGAATATCTGCTATACTGGCGCCGAACGGTTGTACCTGCATCCAAATTTTACATCGGATGAAAAAAAAAAATGGCGACTTCGCGCGAAACGCGAAGCACTGACTGCGATAGCAACGGTTTAGCGTCACGCTTAATTGAACTACTCGGACATTAGACAGTTTTAGTTACACGTACGTAGAGGCTTCACGTACGCAAACGTGAAAAGCCTACGTACCTTACGTGCACGCCATCTGAAACACTTTTAGCTACACGTACGCGACGCACGCCAAGAGGGACCCCGTAGCCCCATCTATCGGGAAATGTGAACACGGCGGTAGCCAATTCAATCCTGTCGCCGTGTTTCGATGCGAGCCGTCTGCGCGCGCGCGGCCCGCTCTCACTTGTTCGTGATCTTGCGGAACTCCCGCACGAAGCTGTCTACGTGCGCAAGAAACGCACGCGAAGAGTTGAATCTCACGTACGTCCGTGAGACACGCGCGCGCCCGCTACGTGCTACGCATGCGCACTGCTCACACGTAGACGCTCTACGTACGCGAAGCCTCTACGTACGTGTAACTAAAACTGTCTATTGTTATAACTATGCGGGGGTTCGACTAACGAGGGCGCGACATACGCGGTGACGCCAACAGTTCTGGCACAATTAAAAGCTTTACCACTTGGAAAGCGCATTGAACGCCACCGAACAAGGACAGAAGGGAGACGACACCACAATGTGCTACCGCTGTCGTCTCCCTCCTGTCCTTGTTCGGTGCCGCTAAATATGCTTTCCAATTAAGTCAGTTTACCAACACGCCCAACAAATGGCAAGGCTTTACCACCCCGTGTATGGCCTATAATGGCATCGCACGGGCACCACTACGCTGTCCGTAAAGAGCCGTGCCAGCCAGGTTAGACCACCTTCATTTTGAGCCGTGATAATGCTTTGCACATTTAATATTTAATAGCCAAATAAGCGTTACTATAGAGGCCGTGCGCCGTGAATGTTATGTTTCATGACTTTTGTTTTGCGGGCGATCATATTCAAGAAAATTCTGAGGAATAATCTAATCAAGAACGTAAGGCCTGTTTTGAGCAACTTGGTGGTTGAATAGTATATAGCATTCATACACGCCATATACGCGGCATCTATAAACATACGGTATACATATACCTAAGTGTATTGGGAGCCGCACGGCGACGCCGATGGCGAAAATTCGCCTGGGGTGTCCGTATAAGTGCTATCGCAATAACATATGGTGCATCTGTCGCGATAGATCTGCCGTGCGCATATTCCCGATCCCCTTTAGCACTTTCTCCCCTTTATTCGTTGTTTTTTTTAATTTATTGCGGCAGTAAAGAAAACGTAAAGCCAGTTCCACGCAGAGCAAGTTGTGGGAACAGAGAAGCTGGTGGTCGTTTTCTCAAGTTTGAACTCGTGTCTAACGCGATTTTCATGAAAGTCTTTTTGTCTGTCGTCGTTAGATCCGAGCTTCGGTACCGGATTGCGCGCACTCTTCGGTTGGGTGAGGTCGTGATCAAGCGACAGTCTGACACACAGCTTGCAGCTGTGGCCGCACTCACGGTCGAGGAATTCTCTCTTGAACCGTCCGTCGGCACCCTCCGTGTGGGAGGAGTGTCTCTGCGTGGACGTCTCTAGTGGGCCTCCTACTCTCGAAGTTGTGGGTTAGCTCGCCTCTTGGCTTGGGTTGCCGTCGCTTGAAAGGGGGGGGGGGGGGTTGGCTTGCCTCCACCGGCGCTCTACTTGTGCTTCCCGTTCACGACCCTCGACGGTAGCGGCGTCCCTCCGCTGGCGCTTTGCTTGCCCTTCTCGCTCTCGAAGCTCGGGATTTGCACGAAGTCGGCGCTGCCGCTCGCGCCGAGCGGAATCCGTGGGGCGAAAGGGTGCGCGCCGACGAAACCCCGGCTCCTATACCCCTCTCCTTCCCCCGACGCACGCTCTACCCCCTGCCCCCTTGCGTGACACTGGACAACGGACGGCGTTGGCTCGACTTGGAACAGCTACGCTGTTAAGAATACAATGCAAGGAACAACAAGCTTGTACGGTTGCTAGTCGAAGCTACGCCCGCCCTTCTTTTCCTTGCGCTTCACCTAAATTTAATGCTCGTGTTCTGAAATCTGAACTGTAGCAGAGGTCGCAATAAAATGTCCGGAGACGCGCATTTGATTTCGGATCAAGCGTTCGGGTCAGGAAACGGGTAAACGGTGGAAGCTGCATTTTCGTGAACCCGTCTGACCCATTCGAAAGACCCGAAATGCGTTATATTCTTTCGCCCGCTTCGGCCGTTCATAGTTCGCGACTGCAGCGGGACTGTGCTGCGATATCGCTCGTTTCAAATCATTGTGACGAACAATGAGCGTACAGACGCACATACACGACGGATGGAACGTCTTTTCGAACTCCTGGTTGAACGCTCAAAGCAAAAAGAAAAAGAGAAAAAGGAACATCAAAGTGTGTTTGTCTTCTGCGAGTCTGGTCTCCTTTCCCGTCCTCCAGGCTTCATTCTTTCGCTGCCTCGTCGTTATTTTTATGTCTCGTCGATGTTGAAGCATCTAGGAACGAAGGGAGAACGCGGTGAATGTAACTACACGCCACTGTTCGCGCTGTCCATTTGAAGAGCGATGGCAGCTCTGCCACGGAAGAACATGGTGTGATGGTGGATGGGGACTGGCCTCCGGGATTACAGCCATTATGTGGGCGTCTCTTTTTTTCACCTCTTCTGCCGTTTCCGTAGCAAAGGCGACTGCGCAAAGCGAATAAGGGGTCAATGTCGACTCCCGGGGTGCTGGACCGTAGCAGCGGAACGGAAAGACAAAGGACTCGTTTTGAGCTCTGTTGAGCGTATCTTGTGCTCTCTCTCGCTCTATATAAGCCACCGGTTCCTGCCCTTTCTTCTTCTTTCCTTTTATTTTTGATCTCTGATCTTAATCGGTGGCTTTTGTATAACTTTCGCCCGGTCGTTTCGAACAGAGCCGGTTTTCATACGAACAAAGAGTGTCGAGACGACGTGGTGGCTTGGCCGATCGCGATTCGAATGGGGGACTGATCGCAGCCGCTGGTGGGGGGTTGTGTTTCAAGTGGTTAGTCACGCCGACGATTTGCTTACGACTTTCGTTTGCCATTTTCTTTCTTTCATTTATTTCGCTTGCGCGAAACGTTCAGTGAAGGTACTGAAGGTGACGAAGGCGGGATTGCTAGGTTGGGTGAAAGCACCCCACGAGGCTCTTCAGTGGTAGAACGCTTTATACATTTTTGAATGGCTCTCAGTGTACGGCAAGATGCGTGACCACGTGGTCTTCTGGCATCGCCCATTCGGTCTCTGTCGATATGCGCGCGACTATTGGCGAAACTTCGCGAGACGGCTGATCGAGCTATAGGCTGGAGCGCGCGCGGTTATTGCTTATACCTACGTGGTCGTTTCACGCAACATAAGGAAATGACTACGCGATGCTATTCGATGAATCGAGCTTTGTGGTATAGGATATGACTGGACCATTTGCAGGGCGTCACTGGACGACAGTGCAGTATAAGGTAGTGAAATAGAGTGTATACCAATCGAAGGTCATTTGTGTTGCTGCACAGAACCACGCTTGTTTACAGGGTTGAACCCGGTCCGCGTTCGTGTACGGGCCTCGACTTCAACCTCTAACCTTCATCAGGAACGACTCGGACTATGTGTTAGTTAAAGATTATGTCTATTTGTCTCTTCTCCGAAAGCGTTACTGAAAGTACTTCTGCGTTAAAGGCAATGACGCGTCTAGACTAGAGTGTAGTTACAACTCTGCAGTAATGCTCCTACACAACTTTAAAAAGAAATCAATTAAAATCCAATCATTTACAGAACAGTAAGTACATATACTAGATGAGAGTCCTAAGGTCAGCTGGCCGTGCCGGAATGTTCTATACACATTAATACATAAATGAAACACACATATATAGCAACGCTGTAGTTTTCAGAAAAAAAGAAATGTAATCTGCGGTAACCCAGGAACATGACAAGAAAGCTATTTCCTTCAGTGCGCATGTGCGCACTCTTTCTGTCACACCTTCCCTCTCCCCTTATCTTTTCTTTATATTTCCGAGCGTGAATAAACCCGGCGTTCTTCGGCTGGAACGACTGTCTCGTTCACTACGGGAGGGTCGTTGCCTCCACCCGTCAACCATCGCAACATAATCGATGAACACAGAAACAGCTACAAAAATAATCATGAGCCGTTTCCCTCTCTGAAGGTGAATGTCATAGCAAATTTAGTGCCGGTTTGTATTTTTCAGGACGTAAAGATCGATAGCTTTGTATGAGAGCCGATCGTCAAGTCCCTTGGCCAGCCGTAATTTCGCAATCAGTTAATTCCAGTTTCCACTCTGAGGCTACTGGAGTGCAGGGTTGTGTATTTATTTATTTATTTATTTATTTATTTATTTATTGACAAGGTGTTTCCTTACAGGGTACGCAAGAAGGGAGATGTCGAATTCGGTGCGGAGGTTTTACCATGCGAGCAATCAGAACTGGCCCTGTACTTAAGCGCTAGTGTTTCGCCTGGCTGAAGGGCGGTGCTTTTATTTATTTATTTATTTGAAAGGTCGGAAAAAATACAGTATGTCACACTTCTACACGTTGTTGATTGATATGATGATGATAGGCGAAATGAAGCCTTTCAGCTATTCAGCTCTTCGCTGCCAAGCGCGCGGCAATAAAATGCAATTAAAAATGAAAAAGTAAGAAAAGCCGGCAGATTCCCCGCCCTGTGGGGATCGAGCGAAGCAGTGTGCGGGAAGTCTACCAAGTTAACGAAATGAGCATGAGAGCACCAAGACGTAGGTGGCTCTTTCATGACCTACATGACACGCATGTCATGACATTCATGTCATGACCTATCATTTATGCTCGTCATACACTCTTGTTATACTATGCCGATTTTGGTACATACCAAGTTACCGAAACGAGCATGAAAGCACCAAGACGTAGGCGACCCTTTCATGACTTACATGACGCGCATGTAACGATATTCATGCCATGACCTATCATTTATGTTTCTCGCACATTCTTGTCATACTGTGCGAATTTCGGTACCTACCAAGTCAGCGAAGCGACCATGAGAGCATCAAGACGTACGCGGTTGTTTCATGGCCTCCATGACACACACGTCATGATATTCATCTCATGACCAATTACTTATGCTCGTCATACACTCTTGTCATACTATGGCAATATTGGTACACACTGCAGGTAAAGGAAACGACCATGAGACATCCATGAGAGCACCAAGACGAAGGCGGCTAGATAGTACATACTGTCCAAGTGGCAAATGCTGGCCAAGAAATGCTTCGCATTTAGAAGAACAGATATGTGACTGTCCGCATAGCCGGCACTGTAACCGTAGCAAACAGTCTTCTGACGTTCACAGGCATTTTCGCAACACCTCACGGGAGGTTTGCACAGTGCAATCCTGCACGGAAAACACGAGACATTATCAAAGCCACGCACACACACAACAGGCATCTCCTCTTCGTAAGGATCACAGAAGAGCTTTAACGATGCCCAGTGGCCACTTCAGTTGAGCAGTGGCAGCACACTTCTGGATGAAGGGGTTGGAGCGGCGACTCGTTTCTAAACACGGGAGTAAGAGCTCATTAACGCGCAATATTGAGTGCGTCGAAACTTCGCAGAAACATACAAGCGTGAACGCTGCGAGCATAAAACAAACTTTCGCCACCACTCCCTCAACGCACTCGTTTTTAGCAAGTTTCAAATGCTTAGACAGCTTGTGGTAGAAGATGGGACGGCCATATATTAGAATAGCAAAACGGGCTCGTTTAGACAAGAAATAAGGAAACTGCCATGGCACATGGTTTGTAGTAGTATAAAGAAGCGGATACGCCGATGGGCAGCTAAAGGCGATTAAAGGGGGCTCGCGTGATGCTTTTAACCATCGACGGGAACCAATTGAGGAAAGATTGCGAAGCAGCTTCCTTCTTTTTTTACGTGCAAGACAAACGTCTCACGCCACGCGCCATGTCCATTCCTTCTGCTGAACGACGCTGCCACTTCTTGCTCTAGCCTTAATCCTACCCTGCATAGTCGAACGCTTTTACAACAAACGCCTCTACAACGAAATGACCTGCATAACGAAATAGTAATTCTGTCCCCGCTGTACCGTGAGCTGTGTGGTGCGCAACCTTTACAACGAAGTGACCTGTATAACGAATGATTTCCGAGGCCCCATGCACTTATTTTACAAAAGCGTTCGACTGTATCGCGGAACACCTGTTTATCATTGTGCTCGTGTGCACTATTGCATAAAGGAATGTTGGGCTGCCTTCTGAACGAAGCACGAAGCTACAGGATGAACCAGAAGTTCTGAACTAATTATACACCACGTCGACAACGGCTACTGAGCTCAGTTGGTCGAATAACTGCACTGGTTAGGCGCCATGGTCCAGGCTTCAGTGCCTATACAGCAGGAAGTGCCATTTCTTTGCAATTTCCGGCTACGTTCTAGCGGATGGCAACACCAACCGAACCGATGTTAATTTTTCTGCCTTTATCTAATCTCCAGCTTGGTATTGTTAGATGGGATGCAGGGATCATAGGACTGCTGGCAAGCTTAGCATTCCAACTGGACAGTGAGTGAGCTTTGCCAAGCCGTCAAGAGCCTCTGTCCAAGCAACTCGCCTGCCGAAGGCTACACGTTTGGAAAGCGGCTGTTCCCTGGCGGTGTTCCTGTGAAACTTCAATCGCTGTTAGCAGCCCAAACTGACCGTTACGTAGAACCAGCTAATTGCTGCAAGGAGCGAATGTTCGGCCACGTCCGCGAAAACGAAGTCGACTCCTCCTCCCCCGATTGCCTCGTGATGACGTCATATGCGGGAGTGAAGGCGCAACATCAGGGGCGGAGTCTGGCGAGTTGTTTATCAGTTGTCTCCTCTGACTGGCCGGGACAAGCTGATCGATTTCTCTCGTCCAGGGATACAGGGCGAATAATAACATTAAAAGAAAGCGACTCCAGTGTGCCTCGAGTGTGCTCCGATATGTAAAGTGCGCGGACACGTAGTGTGCTTCGACTCAGTCATGTATGTAGACTGCTGTTATAGTGTGCTCCTATAACCATGAAGGCAGTCGTAAATGTTTGAAGTAAACCAGTTTCTCGTTTCCTTCAAACTACCGACCTCGTCTCCTGAGCATCTAGCAACCCTCAACGACAGAGACGGACGATGGCGTGGATTCATTTAGTCAACTTAGTGCGACGGCAAGCGGCCCTCTGAGGGACGCCAACGACAAACCACGAACCCAGACTCAGTGCCCTAACAGCATACACAGTGTATGCCCATGTCGAGTGCCAAATTCACGACCTTGCAACTGCCATTTTTACGTTGGCTGTTTTTTTGTTGTTCCCGTTGCAGCGCTATTAGTGATGTAGTGTGTAGACTCCAGATCAGAAGCGATTCGCGCAGTTTTGCTAGATGAAGCAACTATTGGGTTCCGAACTAGAGGCGCGAATCTCTTACCCTCGCACACGGATGCGCGTACGTGCTACTTTTCGCGAATCATACGTTGGGGCAATTTTCTCCGCTTCCGCGTCGAAAACAAAGGGATAAAGCAGCGAACGGTGCTGGCAAGAAGCAGACAAGCGAACGCCCCGAAACCTGTCAGCTGCTGAGCCGAAGCGGCGCGAAAACGCTTCGCAACAGCCAACGCGAAACGAAATAGCGCGCGTCCGGAAAAGGTAAGAACAAAACCGGCGGGAGAACTTGCGCCGTCTGGCAACCACCACGCTTTCTCTTTAAGCTCGCTGCTACTCTCTGCCTCGCGCACACTTCTTTCTGCTGGAAACTCAGCCTCTCCTCTCCTAAACCCTCTAACTCCTCCGGTTCCGTCTCTTACTCTTTCTCGCGTTCCTCCTCAGCGGTTCGGTGACCAATGGGCGGCCAACGACGCGCTCGGGTCAGGCCGTGCAGACGACGCACAGCGTGCCGCCGCCGGCTGCTAGCTGCTGCCGCGTCTGCTTGTTCGGGCAGCCGCCGATATACAGCGCGTGGTCGTGCGGTTATTGTTATGGTGCGGCTCTTGGTCGCACTCGCGAAGCGAGAAACGACTTCTGCTCGCGTTCCGCGCTGCGGCGACGCATGACGGAACGTACGCGACATCGAAGCACCAACCACCTTCGGCCGGCTTCTGACAGACGACGGGACGACTGTGTTGCTATCTAACCAGGGAAGATGCCGAGTTGCTCGGGAGGCGGCGCGGCCGTCCGTCTGTAAGCGAGTGAGTGAGTGACGCGATCACCGCGTATGTACTGCGGTTGCCGGTGTGTGTTTGTGTAGCGTGCGTGCCACCCACCGGCCGTCCATGTGCTGATGCTCGTCCGTCGCGCGTATATGGTCGGTGCGCGATTTTTCTCGTACCGTGAGGCCAGTTTTGTGCTTCTCTCTGGTGGTGCGGCGGCGAGCGGTGCAAAGAGGTGTGTGTGTGCGTGTGTGTGGTGATGCGTTTCCCGTGGCGTGGATGTTGTTCACCTGCTGCCGGAGCGCGCGACGCGTGCTACGTCGTCGAGCCGTGGCCGTAACACCTGTGTCCGGCGGTTTCGGCCGCTGACGGTGAGTATAGTAGTAGCGCCACATTCGTATTTCATCTACGCATGCTTTGCAAGTATTTCCGCGGTCATGCTTTGGGTTCTGGCTTAATAAATCGTCCGCGCGCGTTAATTCCGATTTGTCTGTTCCCAGACAACGCAAAGACATCCTGAGGTTGTCCGCAGGATGTGGAATCGCGGATATTTGAACATCCTCAGGCCATCCTAAAATGTCCTCAACTGATCCTACTTGGATCCATTTGTCCGTCCAAAGAACATACTGTGAACATTCTTTGGACATAATGCCAGGATCATCTCTGGACCATTCCAGTACCTTTCCAGGATGTGCCTATGCACATTTAAATAAGCCGTGAATGTGATTACATACTGGTGCTGTACAATGGAATTACATGTGTTAATGTCACTGCCGACCCAAATCCATTTCTTTCCCCAAATCGCATACTGTGAACATTCTTTTGACATTCTGCCAGGACCATCTCCGGACCACTAAGGCATGTTTCCAAGACGTGCTCACGTCCACTTCTAAAGAATCCATGAATGTGATTATATGGTGGTGTTGTACCATGGAATCATTCGTGTAAATATCACTGCTGATCTACTCTTCAAATATCTCGTGTACACATCACAATGCAATGCGTAACATACTTCTTTTTGCAAAAAGAAAGGCTCGCAAAAGCTTAAATATAAAATTTATTATAAAAAACATGAATACATAAGGCATCACTCTTAATGCGCGAAAAAATTGTCTTCCTGCTACAGCAATGCAAAAATGAGTAATAAACTGTAACTGACTAAAAATGACTAGAAAATGAGGAATTAAAATACAATCTTTAAATATTAAAGAACGGAAAAGTAAAAATGAGTATTATAATGACGAAATTATCATTAAAACAGCAAAATGTGGAAAAAAAGTCCTCCGTGCTGTGGTTGAAACATGCTGCACTTCAGTGAGGCCTGCGTTGTCACTCCAGCAGCTCTAGAAAAGACACACAATGAATCACAGATTCAGCGTCTCTGACTTACTTTTACAAGAGAAACAAGGGAAGCAAGTGAAAAGACATGCTAGTAACTTAACTTGGCAATTCAAGGTGTACTCTTCAATTAAAAGGGAGATTTCAGAAATTAACTCTCAATGAGGAGGAAGTAAAGGCATATACCTTCGTGAGAGAAGGTAAGGCGTGGAGATACAAAACACAAGAGAACCAGACAACACAAGTGCCGTTTGAGTTTTCTGGTTCTCTTCTTGTGTGTTCATGTGTATGCCTTACCTTCTGTCACAACGAACCCCTACCAAACTAACTAGTTCAACTTTCTGTAGTTCTAAGCATATACCATACTTATTCGATTATAAGGTGAGGGTGCAGTTGGGGCACCCAAGAAAAAAAAACTAGTATGAACAATAATATAAGGTGACATACAGTAGCCGACGAATTATTGAGACCCATCGGCATTCGCTAGAAATACCAAAAAGCCCAGCGCCTCACCTTACTCCTGAGGTGTCGGCGGTGAAAGTTAGCAGAATAAACTGAATGACCAGTTGGGATTATATGCGGATGTTGCCTTATCGTGTAGTATCCTAGCAGTGTGGTGCGTGCTGCCACAGAAGCCACATTTGAAGGAGAAATTCACGTAAACCCACACTTCATCTTCATTATTAAATTTTATTTTCAAATACTAAGTATGGAATGTACGCACAGAATACCATACTGGCTCACCTGCCAAAGCTTATTAGTTGCTACACCTCTCGCTGATGTCTAAAATTAGGATCACCAGAGATGTGGCACCGCTACCGCCATATTGAATAAGTCACTTAATCTATCAGCGTCGCATATAAGGTAAGGGGTAACTTCTAGACTGAGTATTTCAGAAAAAATGCCCTGCCTTCTCCTCGAATAAATACGGCAAGTGGACACTTCATGCAAACAGAAGAGTACCAGCATAAAAAAACCTGTAGCCTGGATGCTTATCCCACTAAATAATGTTAAACTGCCCAACATAATCATGTTTCAGATTGTATTTTTAAGCACTTATCAGATCAGCTGCAGGAAAACCTTTGAATTATATTTAATAGTTAAATGTTATTAGGTGGAAATCTAAATTTAATAATTACGAGAGCCTATCAGAAGAAATACTCACCTGTGACTTTTTCAGACTGTTTGTTATTCTTTCTAAGCTTCTCCCCAGCGTGTCTGAGCCACGTTTTTACAACGTCCTCAACTTCACTTCTTTTTACAGTTTCAAATGTGCACTTAACACTTTCTGCAACAATAAGGAGGTGCTCTGTAGTTATCTTGACAGTCAGTCATGGCATAAAAGAGAGCAGGGTCGTAACAGAAAGGGTAACAAAAGATGAGTGGCTTGCAGTTTAGTTTACACAATTTGATGCTGTATATTAGCTGTCAATAAAAAATATTCCAGAATATACATTTAATTCAGTTATGTTACTTATCTGGCCATGATGGGAGGCAAAGGTTTATAAGCAGGCCAGTGATGAAATATTTTATATAGCAAGAGCAAATAGTGTCAGCTTAATAGTGGAGAAAGATTCAAACTTCACAACTTGCATGTTTCAGACATGTGGCTAGAAACCACACATGGCCTTTGAAGGTGTTGTGTGCACCCAGTGTAGCCCTCCCGATTATATTATCAGCCAACAGGTAGCACTTGTTCAATTTATATTACGCATGATGCACCTATGTGGTTCTTCACAGAAAGTGGCTCAATCGTACACATGCTCTCTTTAATGTGAGCTTATTTGGTATTCAGGCAATGTGCACACGCAGTTCTTGTCGAGACAAAATTAAAAAATGATTATGTCAATAGCAGAAGTACTCCTTAAAGGTGTAAGGCGTTGAAGGGCCTTAGAAAACTATCCTGGAGCACCACAGCAACCTGCTGATAGCTACATTATGTGTGTAGTTTAACGCTAGAAGTCCATTTCCCTGCAGGATGAAGGGGAAGAAACTTGCCAAAAGCAGAAACAGGATACTGAAGTGTACTTACTATATATCAAGTCGCAGGTTGTCAACGACAAGAACTTCTTCTTTCCTTTTTGTCCGAGCCAACTATATTGAACAGCCACTTCCTGGGTCATCAGGGCTTCAAGAATGCGACGCGTAGACAAACTAACATTTCTTCCTCCTAAGGCAGCGAGTTCCCGTACCTGGAATTTACAAGGTTTTATACCATTACAGGAATACCAACATTTCAAAGAACACTAAGCAATTTTTTATAGCAGGTGAATTTTCAAGCCACCCACTGAGTGAAAGCAAGTTTCAGGCTGCAGTGCAAGGTTCAATAAAACATGATTGCAGATTTTAAAGCATAAAGAATCCTAAACAAGATTTACATCTTATACCAAACATGCTACAAGTTTCTAGCATGGCACTATGTTTTCATCGGTGTTTTATACCTCAGAGGTCAGCGCTTAGTACCTCACAAAAAAGTTCAATGCAATTCCAAATGACAGGCAAAGTAGTAGTCTTGTTTTATTTCATTTATGCACTTAAGCACTACAATGGTACTGCAAAAACCTTTAACATCATTGCTATACCCTTTTCAGTCTGACTGTCCACACCCATGGACAACTTTCATCCTTCTCATAAATAAACCGGAAGTGACAGGCTAATATATTTGGTGTAATGGAAAACCGAGTGCAGGTGGCAGCATATGTCAAGCGTGTAATCCTTTTGTAGCAACCAGCTTTTCAGACGATTGAAACTTTGTACATTATGTACTGCTCTACCATCAATGACAAAAATTATGAATGTGCAGTACATTTTAAATTCCACTAGATATGTAGTCATGCAAATACATAGTGGCATGTAGAAGCTTTCTAGTGGTAATGCCACTAGAAAACTGTAGAAATGGGCTCATTGTCCACGCACATGAGTTGCTGATATGAGTAATTGCTCACATCATCTGTTCAAGGAAACAACCATTTTCAGGTTTGCAAAAGACCAGTTGACATAAATACTGACTTTGAAAGGTACTGTGTTATGTTGGATCTGAGGAATATACAAGTACACTGTTCACAAAATTAGTCCCTTAAGATATGGCTATTATACATTACATTTTGTTTTTTAGGTGCAAAAAGCCAGGTACATTTCACGCTTGTATATTTTCAATATTTATTCCTCGTGATGTTATGTAATATGTAACCCCCTATGTAATGCCTGTAAAAGGGCCTTTGGGTACATGAAGAAAAAAAAAACGTTTTTCTACCTGGAATTAAGAACTGCAGCGCACATAAAACCTTCTACATATACAAGCAAGGATACTTGCTTATTTCATATAGAAACCTGGAAAAGTTTACCGCGAGATATGTCAGTCAACCTCGCGCTTATCAAATTCGTGTATAACAATACTCCACTAAAAACACTTACCAACTTTGACTTCATTGCATCACTTTCTGAGAGGCCTTGATCAAACAGTTCGAACTCCGTGATGTCACAAAATGGTTTTTCTAACAAATCTGCTTCAGGCTGCAGTTGTTGGTCACAAAGCTTTGCTTTTATTACGTCTAGTTGGCTTCCCAGGTGCTCGACTCTCAAGATTACCGTTTGTAGAAGCCTGATCACCTGCTTAATGCCTGAAATTCACGAAGAAAATGTGTGAGGACACTCTGGCTGTTAATATTCAGTTAATCATGCAGTCAGTTAATATTCATGCAGTTGTCAGGTTTCGTTTGGTTTGTTTAGTGTGATGCAGTCCTTCATTGATAAACAAATAACTAGCTCTTAGCCAACTGTCAAAATCAGTTGACTGGTGTGGAACTTCAGCACAGTATAGTCACCCATCCTTCATTCTTGCCAAGCCCACAAGAGTGGTTGTTTTGCTATTAAAAGAGCATCAATAAAAAAATAGAATTTAATAAGCTTCTTTAGTGCCCCTTTGCTATGTTGAGTTCATTGGTTGGGCTCTGGGAACCCAAAAACATTGCTTTGCCAAGCATTCTGTCCACTTTTAGTCAAAACCCGCACAGTGGTGGCACTACATCTATAAGCTATGCGAAAAACAGTGTCAAAAGGTAGCACAGGCAAGTTTTTTTCATAGGAAAATCCGATTAAATTTGCCAAACCATTTTCCTTACTGAAATGCAGCAAATATTTCAATCAGGAATTGCCGTGCTACCAATTATAATGGCAGCATATGAAAAAGAGGTGGTACTGTATTGTTAAAGTCGCAGTGCCAATCATGTTTCGTGTGAACATCATGAAAAATGAGGAAAGGCTCTGATGTTGCATCGGTGTCACACGGCCACTTTTTATTATGACTTGAGCCCGATCCTGATAGAAATTCTCAACCACAATTGACTCCCTCCTGCAATATTGCAGGAAGGAGCCAATCACAAGAGCCAATCACAACCAAGAAATTCGGTAATGATGGAAAGTGTGCTGTGCAACACTACCATTACTGCACACAATGCAGTCCAAAACATTTCTGGTTATTGAACAGCTCCTCCGCCCAAAGTAAACCAAAAGGGAGCAAACTTCCTGCTTGGGCATCTGGTCTACATTGCGACTTTATCGCATCAAACAAAATATGTTGACGTTCATACACTAGTCAATAAGCAGCAGTCAACAAGTTAACGGAGTACACAAATGGTGCTCTAGGCCATAGTAACATTAATCCGAGCCCCAAAGAGCAACTAGCTCCCTTAAGAGGAAGCTTAGCTCGAAGGCTCCTATCTAAATACCTGGGAAAGGAGAAATCGATTTTCTCAGAAACCACTGCACCAAATTTGATGAGGTTTGTTACATCGAAAAGAAAAAGGATCTAGTGACTGTTGCGAATTTTTATTTGTCGTCAATTTGTTAAATAAAAATTGGCAAAAAACGCAAATTCTCAGAAATGAAACTATGATGTTTTTTGTAACTCAGAAATAAAAAATGATATCACAGTTCTGTTTATTAAACCTAATAGTCCGTCTAAAGTGGACAAAATTTCTAAGCAACAAATTCATATATTTACACATGGAAAGCAATGATGAACATCTAGAAAAATAATCTATTGATGTACCTCAAGTTTCCTTAAAGGTTGTGCAGGGCCTTCCTAGAGCATCTAAACCATGGTTTGCATCACTGTCTTGCTTACAATTTGCTCCGTTCACTCTGAATGCATGACTCTAGACAACTTGGAAGATTACTCAATCCTCTAACACATGAAACCTCTGGCTTAATATGAATTCTTAAATGCTTACCATCATCTGAAATAGGTGCAACAGACTGACTTGAATGCCACTTCTCATTGTTGCACTGTGTATTTCCCATTTGGCTTGCTCCTTCGCACGAAAAAAAAAAAAGAAAAATACATAATCATGTTCACCAGCAGGCCTTTAAGGTGTGTTACTGCTGAGTAGTGCTTGTGAAAGGAAGCCAGGTGTGTTACAAGACAACGTTTTACACATTTTGGCTACAACTTCAAGAGGTTCTGTAAGAAAGAAAACAGACAATGCTAGATTACATACTTTTCATCAAAGAGTGAGCTGTGGACGATCTTTTAATGCCTGATGATTCTTGCATTGCATCTTGTTCACCTCCAGACTCAGCCTCACCCTCAGATTCTGAAGTCTCGCTAGCACACATTTGTGCACATTGCACTGCGCCTTGATCACCTAAAAAAAGGAGAGGAAACAAACCGACTCATGTGAATGACTGACAAGCATCAAATAATGTAGCAAGCAAATCATAAGGAAAATCAGTAAAGATAACTTATTCGACCATCATCAAGAAAGTACACAAAGTACAAGAGCTTGTGTCTAAGACTAAAAAAAATGTAACTGGGGTTTTGCATGCCACATCTGTGACGTGGTTTTGGAGCACACCGTAGCGAGGGATTCCACGTTAATGTTGACAACATGGTGCTCTTATGATGCACCAGAAAGCCACCGAAGCCAGGGTGAAACCTGTGACCTCGTGCTGAGCAGCACAATGCTACAGCCACTGAGCTACCATGACGGGTTGTCTCTAACACTGACTGATAGGTTTTAGTGTTCTAAATTTATTTATTTTATTTATTTACATATACTGCCATCTTGCATAGCAAGATATTGCAGGAGTGAGTGCATACATATGTCAATCAGTTGAAGAATACATTTGAGTGGCAAAAAGAAAACAAACAATCGAAAAAAAAACAATATCAGGAATAGCTAGTTGATTAATGAACATGATTAGGTAATAGGTTGGCAAATACATCACTTGGTAACTCGCGCAAGGACCCCTCAAGGCCATTCCAAATCACAATTGTATGCGGAAAAAAGGAAAACCTAAAACAATCAATCGTTGCATTCAAAGGAACAATGTTAAGATGATGACTTCTTCTGGTGGGCCGAGAAGAAGGGAAGAAGAGCCCTTTGCCAAAGCAAAGGGCTCTTGTAAACCAAAAAAAAGTCAGTGTCCAGAAATAAGACACTGGTTGACAATCCTCAGTCAATCTTGTCTCAATTTTACTTTGTACATCAAAATGCACGCCCGTTAAAATGCCATTAGAAACTGCTTTATGTTCCACTTTTGCAACAGCTTCAGGTACAAGCCATAGTGGAAACATGCCCTGTCAATTATTTATATGCTCCATCCTATGCTGACTGTTTTTCTATAACATGCTATGCTACCAGTAGATTTGTAAAAATTATTGTGCCATTGCCAGACATCATCTTGGAGCAGTTCCTTCTCAATATTCAATTTTTTGCAATGACAGCATTCTTAACATGCATTCCTTATATTATCAAAAGGCACAGACTTACTGCAAACATTGGGATCATTAGCCCTAGATGTTGATGCAAGTGATGACTGCTTGTGAATGCGTCTCCCATCCCTCTTCTGTGCTTCTAAAATTGAAAAAACGACATTGAAAGGATTCGAGAAACAAGCTACAATTCCTTAGTGTACCAACCACATGCAATGTGATTTCAAAGCTCAGATGTCGCCAGTTTCTAGTGAAAGCAGAGAGCTTCATTTTACAGAGCTGTATAAAAATTTACAATGTAGAGGTGAATTTGTAAAATGGCAGGTCACTGCCCACCTGCCAGGGAAACCCACATATGTTTTCTTTGAAGGTGCAGGCCTACTTAGCATATTAATGGGAAAAATTATGTGGCATAGAAAAATTAATACGAGGAATATAGTGAACAAAGCTTGCTAGTGTGAAAAACAAATAGTAAACATACTTTTCATCATAGAGGGCGGTGGAAGTGGTAGTCGCTGCACACTTTCCGGACTTGAGCTAAGGGCTCTTCGTTGCTTTTTTCTTTTGCCCCGTCCCAGGTCCACTTCACTCCCCAAGTCTGACCCATCTTCAGCTTGCTTGAGCTTTTGTCGCGCTGCATCATATGTTCCTACGGAAAGAGAAAAATAATAATGAGCATAAATTCAAGCATTGCCCCAATTCTTCAACTGAATGTAATTTTAGATAAGTTTTCTAATAATGTTACGAGATCTAGAGTTACCATGCAACCTTAAACAAATTGTTGCGCCAGTGCGTATATGAGCTTTCATTTCTGAATGAAAAAGTGATTGTCACCTAGTAAGCATGTAAAATCTACAGTTGTGCCACCAAAGAAGATCTTTCTAAAGCTACTTTTTAGTTAAGAGATGTGTGCACACACTGCAATTTCAAGTACATTGCCAAAATGAACATGATTACTATGTTATGAGACATGCTACAAAAGAATTAGAAGAGAAATATAAAACTTACTGAATGTGCCTATGGGCACACATGGCACGACTTGCCAGTTGGAGGATGGAGAGGCTCCACATTTTGCTAAATACGAAACATTCTTGGAATCCTGTGGCCACAAGCAGACATCGCCATGCAGCCACTTGGTATGTACAAGAGCCACAGAGTTGCCTTCCTCTGGAAACTTGACGACTGCATATTGATCACCTTAAAGAAAAACAATATACGTATTGTACAATTCTACATACAGGAGTTTCTTCATCATTTACATCTTCAGATGCACAAGAGGAAATACAACCAGCTTCTTTTTGAATGGAACTCGCATGCATTTTTCCGAGACCCATGTCAGAGGCCAACACCGCAGCAAGGAAGGCTTGGACACAATCAATATTCCCAGTGCTGATGAGGGACAGGGTGTCAAATATACGTCATCTTTCTTCAGGAACTTCCTTCCAATTATGTATGGCATACCTTGTGCATTATGGGCAAAGTTCTCCACCACAACTACACTTCCATCAAGGAGCTTGCAGCAGTTATTCCTCCTACTAGTGTCTAAGACAATTCCTTCCGGAAACGTCACTTTTTTGAACTGTGGCCCTTGGCAAAGAGGCACAAGAGGCCCATCTTGATGTTGTACAGTGAGCAGAGGGGAACTGCTTACAGTCATTTTTTTTCTGCACTGAAGCTTCTTTGTTTCAGCAATTCTGTTTGACAGTTGCTCCAGTGGGTGCTGCGGCTTTCTCAGAAGCTTCTTGATGGTGCCCAATGTGCTCTCAAATGGAAATGCACTCCATGAGTCCAGTGGCCCCAAATGTCTTGCATCATCTGCAAGGTGGCATAGCCCATGTACATTATGGGATACACGGTGCTGCCCATATATTTCTGCAAAGCCTCTCACAAATAACTTCAAAAGCTCCTCAGCATAGTCAAGCTCGGCAGCTACTGCGCTTTGTGATGCAAGTATGGTTATTGCTACATGAAGACACAAAGTTTTCATACATCCCTTGTGGCACTACAGAAAACAACACCAGTGGCCCACTATAGAACAAAAAAAACCTGAATTCTGTTGCTTTCCAGCGATCTATGTCATGTAGACCTCTTGGACGTCGATTGAAGTCAGATGGTACAAAAAGAGAAAGCTCTGTTTGCTTGGCTGAAATGCGATTTTGTGCAGAAGCCCCTTGTCTAATCTGCTTGGGACCTCGAAACCACAACAGAAGCAGTTTTCGCATGACTCCTAGACACACAAGATGCATATAATCCAGTGGCACGTCTTTGACCAAGTCAAGTGGCAACTCCTCAAGAACTGTATTGCCAACATGGTGTTGCTCTTGAAATTGGCCTCGAAATGTGGTGTTAGTGCGCAGATTCCCACTTTTTGCCGGAAAGCACACTCTCCCTTCACTGTAGAGGCCTTTCACAGTGCATTTTGTACAGCTGTAGTACCCAGTGTGGTTTCTTACACTCAGGATAAATGCTCGTGCAGGTGCATCGCAGATGATGGCATTTATTCTGATAGGTATAACCTGTGCACCAAAACAGATGCCAGAGCTAATGATTTCCTTAACTTCATCAACAAACTGACGGAGAAACTCATTTGCATCATCTGGTTTTTTTTCGCCAAAGAAGACACCCACAACAAAAGGGTCATGAGATTCGATTTTCTTTACATGACAAAGTATTGTCCAAAATTGTTTTCTCGAGCTCTTTGCCAGAGGGAGCCCATCAACGTGAAAATTGAGAGCAAGCTCCAATGGTACATCCTTTGCTATATCTAGCAGTTCACGAAGAGGTTGCATGATACCAAAGTGGCAGTACCGCCCTCCAGCTATGTTGACTATGTTTAATGACTTTCTGGGCGTTTCTAGCAGCGTTCTTGCTGATCGTGGAAGACAAGAAAAACATTCATGACCACGCAAGATTCTCAAAAGGGCAGTAACTGAGCTGTGGGAACAGCCGTACTGAATGGCCCATGCTTGTAATTGGTCGCTTAACGGCGCCACATCGTCTACCTCAGGTTGCTCTTTTTGATGCACATTCGTTTGCTTCATTTGCTCCTGTAGGCACTCAGAGTCCGAACTACTGCTGCAGAACACGGCGTCCTGCTCGATGCTGGGCCGCTCACGTTGGTCGGATTCCGATGCAACATCGCTGAACAATGGGCTCCCACTAGCAGCGTCAAGTTGATTGCGCCAAGTGCTCTCTCCAGAGCCAGATGGGTGCACATTATTCTGCTCGCTATTAGTTCCAGTTTGCGATGGATTTAGGATCATAAAGAATTCATCTACTCTTCGGTTCCTCAAGCGGCGAAACCATCGGTCACTCGCCGACATGGTGCACAAGGGTACAGTACTTGGCGCTAAGCGTGAACAAGTAGTCGTCTCTAGAATACCGCAACAAACTACTCCACTTAAGGTTTTTATTTCACTAACAAATAAAATGCACTCACCTCCTTTTTCCGATTCCGAGGGCATGCCTCCGAGGAACAAAATACCACAACGGAGGTCGCTGCAAACTCTGCTGCGGTAAATCCAGAAAACGCGCGAAACGCTGACGGCTGACTCGCCTTCTGCTTGAACGTGACTTGACTTTGTTGCATGCACAACGTTGCCAGCATTAGCCAATCTCAAAGGCCTTGTTTTTATGCGCAACAAGTGCCGGAACCCTCCGAGATTCCCTTTTGTTGAGAGCCTGCACTAGTCTGCGCCATGTGTACCGGTTCTTCGTGCAAGCAAGCCCCTGAAGCACAGCCTAGAAAAATATGAGAAAAAGGATGTTTGGGAGCGAAAAAACGTAAGAGAAACTCCCCTGAGAAATTATTGCACAGTAAGTAATCATTGTATGGTATATATAACTTTAAAAAAAAAACAGCAGTTGGCAACGAACACACGTTGCCAACTGCTCACACGAACAACGTTGCTCAACGAACACACGTTGCCGGCTCGCGCGGGGTTGTGTTACTCCGCCTGCCAATGTCACCTTTTCAAAATGGCGTCGTGCTTAATACCTCCAGAGCGTCTGCTGTTCTTGAAGAGGCTTTTCATCGGAGGAAGCGATAAGGTGTGCAACAGAAATGAACAAAGTATATGAAGTCTGAGCATTTCAATCCTCAAAAGTCTGCGGTACAGTTCATTTTACTGCTGACCCCGTTTTACTCATGAGATTTCACTGCCGACTTAAACTTGACAATAAATAGTTGCTGCGAAGCATGCGTTTTATTTCAGCTCAATAAAAAATTTGGTTTTCACCATTCCACTATAGCATACGAGTGAAAACGTCCAAAATTACGCGCTTATAATTTAGTTTTTTTGATTACCATCTCATTTAGGTAACAGGGAAAGTTTGAAGTACGAACTATTTGCAGCCTCGTGGGGGAACAGTGGCTAGCGGTTATGAAGGCGTGGGATCAGTCTTTTTCTGGGGCGTCCAATCAAGCTTAATTGCTACCTACATTTTAGTATAAGTTTCAGCATTCTTGCCTTGGAAATTTGCATAGGTTTAAGCCTGCTGCAGCTAAACTGTGGGTTTTCGAGGTATTGCACTACCACCGAAATCGGCCACTCACCTCCGCTGCCTTGGTCGGCCTGGTATTGCGCTAACACCGGGTTCAGCCCACGTATGGCGCGTTACGTTACCCCATGTATTCCTACGGAGCGCGTAGATATGTGTTAAAGACGAACGGATAGGCAGATTTCAGGGGAAGCTTAGCCGAAGAATGCCTACAGCATCAAAAGAGAGGTGCAGTTCGCCATTTTCCACACAGCGACCAAGCAGCAAGGGCGGATGGATGTTCCACCTGCACCTGCCTAGCGCACGTCTAGAGGCTACAGACACCATCTATATCAAATATACGCTTATATATATATATATATATATATATATATATATATATATATATATATATATATATATTATTAATTAAAGATTTATTCAATTGCCTTATTCTTAATTCCAAGACAGATTTATGCCGGCATGCACATTTCATGGCATAGACACGATGGTTAGCATACATATCGTTCGTTGCCGCAGGCACGTGAACTTCTGTCACTATCACTAATTGACAATGAATATGCTATATATATATATATATTTCATTTATAATTTTCTGGTTAATAATGTAGGCTCTTTTCAGGACTTCCAGAGGACGTCCTATCACGCACATTTTCGGGATAAAAATGTAGGCTCCTTTCAGGACTTCCAGAGGACGTCCTATCTCGCACATTTTCGGGATAAAAATGTAGGCTCTTTTCGGGACTTCCTGAGGATGTTCTATAAGGTACATTTTCTGGAACAAGATACCAGGTCGTGCTAGGGATGTCCTCAGTTCGTCCGCTACGGGATGAGGACATTTTGACCATTTGAGGACATCCTGAGGATGTTTTGTGTTGTCTGGGTTGGTGGCGACAGAGAACATGCGACCGCGGCGGTTTTGCACAAATCTTCCGAGCTTTTCTGGCTAAAGCGTGCACACTGACCAGTAAAATGGCACACATATTTGTAAACAACCGCCAGAGTGAACTGCGCAATTTCAAGGCAATAGACAGACGAAAGTAGCGAGCAATTCCAGCGCGTAAAGGCTTCTGGACTCGCCAGAATTTGTTGCGCAAGGAAGACGTGTATAAAAACAGAAATACAAGCCGACGCCCAATTTCAAGCCTTTCGTGTTCTGATTCGGGTGTCTGTCAGAATACTGTATAAAATCCCGACGTGACAGAAATTACGTTCTAGCATATGCTAAATATTTGACCACATCTAAGTGCTTCTGCCACTTAACTGACCTCAGATATTATACTGGACGTTTCGCCTGTTATAATGAAATAGATATACGTTACCGTCGCTATCATTCTGTTGAATTAAGCATCTAGAACACGAACAGACGTACAGATGTAGCCTTCTAATTAAGTGGCTTTTTACATAGAACGTTCATCAGCTATGAAGAGGATGTTGCTGGCAACGCTGACTACAGTAATATCCGTGTGAGTCGCAGCAAATGTTGCTTTTTCGCTGAAACTTCTGACTGTTTTCGTTAAACTCCCAGCTGTGGATTTGATAATCTAATAAAAGCGAGTGGTTATTACCGCGATGTCGTCTGCTTTATCTGACATTTACCCCTCAATCTGTGCATTGCGCCATTGTTCTCAATACAATTTTCATGACGCATATTTTTTATCATCCTTTCGACAGGCTCCGTCACATTCTTTTATTCTCTCACACTCATTCACGTAGGCACAGTCGGAACACGCTGATAATTATGTATGCGTTTCCAAACGACCCTACATAGCACGCGAACGAAGTTTCAACAGTGAAGTAACAATATGCGGGGACTGCGGTAAAATACTGAGGTGGGAAATGGTGAATGTGGGCATTGCGAATGTGGTGACATATATGGAAATGGGACAACTGAAATACACACGATCCGCTTTAGAACGAACATAAAGGCGTCCGGGAAATCTGTTCATGCTGTGTGAAGTTTGCGTTTACGTATGCTCGCTAAAGCGATGAGAATTAGCTAAGCGTCTCTGAACTGTGCGGTTTATCCAATAATTCGTATTAACAGGGGCAATGTATGCGTACAAAGGTGAGCAGTTGGCGAACTGCACTTTAAAGCGATGATAATTAGGTAAACGTCTCCCATTTGTCCAGTTTATCCGATAATTCGTATTAACCAAGTTTATACTGCTGGCAATTTATACGTACAAAGGTGAGCAGTTGGGAAACAGCGACGCTGAAGCTGCGTTGAAATTAATTATGGGATATCCAAAATGTCGAACACGAATTGAATAGTTGTGACTGTTCGATCCGTACTTGATTCGAGAACTCTTCGTTCGAAATTGCCGAATATTCGTTTCCGTTCAAATTTGCGGCGTAATAGCGCTTATTAGAGCCTCGTTGAAGAAAGGTGGATACAAGTAGGGGCTGTTTCGAGTAATTCTGCTGAAGGAAATCCGCAGTTGTTGCACAGATGCATCAGAGCCCGCATTCTCAGAAATTTCGCACGTGAATTGCCGTAAGAGGAAATTCCAGACAGTCCTTAACGCTGCACATTTTATTAGCGAATGTTGCCAGCCGACAGCAAAGATCACTTACGAGCGAAGAGCTTTGTGAATTCGCCTCTGCAGCTCCTCCAGCCATAAGAGTGAGTCAGGTAACATCAGCCGAATAATTTGCGTACGCCGCACATTCAGTAAGATTGACTGGCTTGTAGGCAGCCTATAGGACCTGTTATCTCAATTTAGGCAAAGCAAATAATTAGTTTCCCATTCTCACCGTGTTTTCACCCCGTTAAAACAATCGGCGGTGCTGTAGTATTATAGGCCAACCTTCTTCGATGACCGCAGCGCTTCGCGTGCATCTGTTGGTGTGCTATCCCCTTGTTAGATTATTGCAAGCCGATGTTGTACCAGAAAGCTGAAAGCAGTTCGTCATTTGCAAGCTAACTGAACGTTTAGTTGTGACTGGCATTACAGCTATGTATCAAACGATGAAAATTACTTCAGCGAAACACTGTGCTTGTCTAGTCGGTGCGTGATTATTTACCATAACAGTTAATCTTCTTTGAGGTGGTGGAGGGCACACATTGTTTTTCTTTATTCGAAGGAAGATAAAAGAAAGAGATATAGTCACCCTATAATGGTGACGGGTGCTCCTATTCGCACAGCAGAAACAACAATTTTATATCTATCTATCTATCTATCTATCTATCTATCTATCTATCTATCTATCTATCTATCTATCTATCTATCTATCTATCTATATATATATATATATATATATATATATATATATATATATATATATATATATATATATATATATATATATATATATATATATATATATATATATATATATATATATATATATATATATGTGTATAGCAAGAAAAAGTGACAAGAAAACCATGTAATAGGGCCAGGAAACCGCAGCACACAGTCCTATACACCCACGAATATATAAATATAGAAGGCAGAGGCAATTTGCACCACGATGAGTCCGTAAACAAAGTCATAAGCACTCACAAGCGGCCATGATGTAGAATATGATGAGCATGTAAACAGATGAGAATACAGAGAATGCAAAAGAATGTAACGTGTAATATAAAAGCGGTAATAGACAAAAATAATAGAATGTATGAATATATAAGGCTATAGAAGGTTTATTGTACGTGAGAGCGAGCTTGTACTAGATCTGCGACGACAACGCGATGTAGTTGAAAGCTGTGTAATAAATCTGGCGCCGCGCTAACTTAAATATCACCCGAGAGAGTCTGACAGTGGCAGCTAATAAAGGATATTTCATGCAGCTTTCGTGTGGCATGTTGCAGCTGTCGTCATGTCTGCTTGCCACAAAAAAGTCGCCAGAAAACAGAAAGCTTCATTTGTTCTCCACTAAAGCTTCAATCTTGTCCCTTAATGATAACGGTGTCAGTCATGGTACGAACCGGAAAGCTTTTATACAACCGTAAGGATGTTTAAATATTTAGTGTGTATCTATAAACAGCCTGTGGACTTGCGGCACACTATTTGTCGGCTATATATATCCCCAGGCAAGTTTGTGCACGTCGAATTACATGGCAGCAAATAGGATTGTTAACGCGGTAACAAATCATATAGACATTTATATCTAATGTACAAGTGTTGTCAGACAAACTCTAGGAGTGAGTTCGCAAAAAAAAAAAGAAAGGAATAATAACTTACGAACAAATGGCTCTAGGTCTCGTAAGTGTATTCCCCTCGGCTATCTACGCATAGCTCGCACCGTTTCTGGAGTTCGTGGAAGCGAGCATGAGAAGACTTCATGCCGCATGCTTTTCTGCACATTGGTCACAACGTGTTTCGATTGCTGCCACGTCTTGATGACGCTTCCCTTTCCGCGGCGATATCATACGAAAAAAAAAAAAGAAAAGAAAAGAGAGAGAGAGAGAGAGAGAGAGAGAGAAATCACAGAGTGACGGTTAGGGTGAGTGTATGCAATGTGTTAGAGCATGTGTCCGGAAGATGGTGTCTGGCCCGATATTCCTGGACCGATACAGTACAGTGCAGGCATAGTCGTGCTGTCATGCGACGATAAGAACTACCGTTGCAATGAGGACGGATCACGACAGTGCCACCGAACTGCGCGGTGCAAATGTTTTGAGCGCGCCAGTGTAGAAGTTTCGGTTCGCTGTTTGACCCTCGCTGTGGCGCAGGAAGCCTCTAGCATCCGAAAAATGACATCGACATTGTGTTCGTTTTTGACGTTCGTGATCTCAATTTATTACAGGGAAGTTAACGGTGACCTCGTCATTGGGCATTCTATCGCTTCGCTTGAGGGCCATGCCGGTACTACCGACTTTCATCTCCGGCAGTGATGCTTAACACAAATGTGGGATCACTTCTTGTCCCCTTTCCAAAAGTTCGTCCGGTTTCTTTTTGTTTGTCTGACAGTATGTGTGTGTGTGTAAGCCACGCTTTTTCGAATTCAGTTTCTGTTTTCCCAAATCGTTGTGTGAGATCGTGTGACACACATGTCTTTTTAATTTCTGATCCTCTCCTATCGTGCGCGCAGTAAAACGGCGATTTTCGCGCCCTAACTGTTTCACACGTTTCACATTTGCAAAAGTATGTGTGACATTAATGGCCGGCTCTGGGATCGTCTTGCGCCGAATCTCTTCTGTCCTCCCGAAACCTTTTGCTGCAATTAAGTGACGTGGGTCCTCGAAAATGCTTACTCACCGTACACTTGCTAAATCATGTTGCTTGTCTTACGAAGGGTTTTCACTAGCATAGCTTAATGTTAACTCTCTGCTCCGAATAAGTGTCCATCGCGTCACTCGTGTAACGTGAAACGGAATGCGCCAGCAAGCAGATTCAGTGGGTTACGGTACGCAACTCTGTCTCGTTAGTTTTCACGAAAATCCTTGAAATGAAAAAAAAAAAAAACCGTCAGTCCCGGAAGTTTTTTTCGTAAAGTAGGGTACACAGGGGCTAACAGGAGTGTCAAAAGAGCCAATCACAAATCTACAGGCAGAAGGAATTTATTTTTACTTGTGAGCTTAATATCTAAGATGCGTCGTGAGTAACACCGTGGTCGTGAGAGATCGTCTGAATTAAGCCCCTCATGTGTTATTTGTGCATCCCGAATGTGTAATTACGAATAATTGTTCTCGCGACAGTAAGTTATAATTATTCCTTGCACCATGGTACGTGTCGTCTTGTCTGAAGCCACTCGTGTGTCATAAGTCTAGTCTCGGAAAAACAAAACAAAGCAATAAGAGGCGGGAAAAGTCGCTAAATTGTCCAGCACACAAACACACACGCATGCGTGCGTTCAAACACACAATACACCTAGTACATAGCTCGACTATCTGCGTAAAATAAGTGGTTCTAGGCTTAAATATCTTTTTTTACATATGACATACATGTATACTGGAGTATGCCATGTTTATCAACGGAGCATTTAGAAGAAAACTCAAAATATCTAATCTGCAACTAAAGCTCCTCCTTCAGGCTGTTGAACAGATAGGCGGCCTGCTGACGAAGCACCTCATCATCACAGTTAGCTCACGACGTGGGTATACGCCTCGAGTAACCTGCTTCGTAAAGGATCGAGACTTAATTTGTTTCACATAGACTTGATTGTTTCACATAGGGCGTTAAAATATCATTTCTGCTTTTACTGTCTTCTTCGCATCGGTACGTCCAGCTCGTGTTGCAAAGGTCGAAAGCCTTGCTGTTGCAAATCTTTTCAGTCGCAGCCCTGTACGAAGAGGATTTCTAGCACAAGGATAAGAGTCGTACAGAAGAACTTTCGCAGCAACGTTACCCTGCGTACCTGGTAGGCGCGCAGCGTTCAACGTGATACCGCGTGGGCAATACAAAGCCGCGTGGCCGGCCTGGCCAAAACTGCTCCGAAGAGCCCTTTAATAGCTGCGCACGAGGAAATTCTCTCGACCCCACAAACCGCCAGAAAGCCGCCGACGAAAAATAAAAAGAATCGCGCAACGCGTGGGGTATATGTAGTATAGTATACACCTTGCTCGCACATGTAAAGCGAACGCGTTTTCCTATGGGTCTTGGCATCTGCCGCGTATACGAGCGCACCACACAACACGGGCACACGCCTTTTGCACCGCGCATGCTACCTGCGTAAGTGTGTGGACCGCCGCGATTCCGCACCTCACGAGTTGGCGCGCCGTTTCTATTCTATTAAAGGGCGCGCACGAGGCTGCGGCTACTCTCCGACCTGCGTGGATGTTAACAAAAGAGTAGAGAGAATGAGAAAGAGAGTGAGGGAAAGAACAAAAAAGGAAAGGACAAGGAAGATTAGAGCTTTGCTTCGGTGTGTAAGAAGTGCGCGCGTGTGCGTTTCTCTCTCTCTCCCTCTCGCTCTCTCTCTCTCTGCGGTTGCATCCCGGGCGCAGCATTCGGTCGTGTATTAAGCGTGGCGGTGGCGGCTGTGTACGGGAATGATGCCTGCCCGGTCCATTCAGAGCTCCCCTGTGCGTCCGGTTTCGAGGTAGCGGTGCGGCAGGGGCGCCCAGCGCAAACACTAACGCCCGAATGCGAGAACGAAGGCGACAAGGGCGAGAGAGAGAGAGAGAGAGAGAGAGGGCAGCAGGTCGGGCGGAGCACGCGTCTTTGGGCAAGGCGCAGCGGACGCTATTTTTCGAGGCCTTTGCCGAATTGAAAGCGCGTGCGGCCGAGCGTGGAAAAAAAAAAAAAGCAGCCGGGAAAAGAATGGAGAAAGGAGTTGGCAGAGAGAGAGGGAGAGAGAGATGAAGCAGGAGAGGAACATCATCACCCGAGAAGCGGGCCACGTACGAATGGTATCAATACAGCGCTTCGCTGGGGCAGGGAGGCGACAGGTGCGGAGACGAGCAAATGGAAGCCACCGTCGGTGTAACCCTTTATAGTATAATAGTAATTCTAGTTAGTAGTAATCTTAAGTGTTGTCAAAGGCTTGGCGAAAAATGCGATGAATGCAAAGGCACTGAAAGACAGAAGGTTTTTAACTTCTATTTGTAGCATTGTTTGTCGTAATTTCAAGCGGAGCCGCTGCTTGCGTTGAGTTATGAAAGCTTGTGACAAGTGGTAAATGAGAGAAGGAAAGAAAGTTATGCAGGTCTAACGTACATGTCGTAATCGGTGTGAAGCTAAGTCTTATTGAAGCGCTAAATTAGTTGTCACACACCTAACACTGCGACGATGCGATCAGTTCTGTTTATTTTCGTCCTGTTCGACTTGTAATTTCATCCAGCGTGTTTGTTTATGCACCGCAGAGGTTACAACCTTAAACTCGGCTGCCGAAATCGCCCTAAACGTGTGTATGTTATCACACATGTCGTTAGAAAAGCTTCCCGATTGAAGACTAAATTCATCAATTAATATGTTTATGCACTGAGCCGATCACAAGCTGTGCCGTAATGCAAACGCTAAATCAGGCGGGTGCACTGTGCGATACTTCTATACACATTGACGTCACGAAGACGAAGGCGATGTGTGCTGCTTGTCCATGGATAAGGGTGCGCGAATATTATAAACTATCAAATATGGAATCCGAACAGTGTCCTTTTCGATTTGGTCTCCGAATCGAATAGTCACTGATTCGTAACTGCAAACATTTTTCGAATACATTTCGAATATTTCAGAATGTCAGCCGCACCCAAACAAAGCTAATATTGGCGCAAAAGTACGGTAAGTTTTCATCCCCGCGCGGGCGCAGTGTAGACATAAAACATGAGAACTTGCGCAGTGGAGCAGGCTGCAAGTCACTTAGGTAGCCACACTTGACAGGCTGTACAGCGATCATTCGCGTTCCCTGAAGATCCCTAGTAGGTGCGAAGGAACTACTCGTTTACCCATAGTGCTGCATTTGTGTTTTGAATAAACAACACTTAACAGCGTACTTTGTAATGGCAGCAACTTGCTAAACATTAAGAATACTGGGATGTAAACATCGTTCAATATTACTCGTGATAACGGCAATTCATTTTTTCGAAACCTATTCGAAAAAATATTCTATGTTCGATTCGCTTCTGGCACTATTCGATTCGATATTCGGTTCGGCCTCAAGAATCACTATTCGCACACCAGGGACGAAGTATGGTGAATTAAGGTGCGCGCAGAGACAAGTACGACGTGAAAGACAGTTTTATCATTATTCGCCCGTTTCATTCCTGCGTCTGTGGCCAAAGGAAGCTTTGCTTTAAGATTACGCAGATCCCACGTACTGGAGGCATCGATGGACGAAAAGCTTCGTGGATGTAGATGCTTGCGTTAATGATGATGTGTTGACGTGGTGTGACTTTACGTTATTGTAGATACCCCGTTACATTATGTCGATGCTATATGATTATGCTATGCATTTATAATAGCTATAAATTGTGCGCGTTGGTAAACGTTCATGTTGTAAGCAGCGCTACTAAAACGGAAACTTAGCGAGAACACAGGACAAAGCACTACTCGCAACTGGAAAATTTCATTTAGGAAAGGTGTTCTTACATGTAGAACGAATGTACTGTACATCACCGCGAAGCCACTATCTTTGAAAACAAGTAATCAACGCGAGATATCAAGACCAAATAGGAGTGCCTTTAATCACAACGTTTGCGTCTTAGATTTAAAGGGGTTGTATTCGTGCCTTCGTTGTGATTGAAGCTGGAGAGATCGACCCACTAGAAAGCGCTGGAGAGGATAGCCCACTATAGAGTCCCTCTTCATCGTTACAAGTGTTATTTCTTCTTCTTCTTCTTTTTCTCTTTTTTTGAGCACTTACCGTCACTTTGTGACGAGTGAAATATTCTCGCGCTTTAGGAATATGACAGCGCAGCTTATTCAACGAAGTCTTGGTCGCGATGTACAAGGCAGCAGCATGGGGAAACACGGTGTTTTCGGACTCTGTGACGGGGTGAGTGAGTGAGTGAAGTAACTTTATTTTGGTCCAGAGAAGACGCAGGGGAGACCCCGCGCCACCCGGCTAGTCCCACGGGGTTCCTGAAACAGCTTTCGCATTCCGAAACTATAGACGCTGAGGATATGATGGCAGATGGGGACCGGACTACGAAAGAACAGCACAGTGGGACGTATTACAAGGTCTAGAGAGCGATTGGAAACTCTGAAAAAGGAGTCAAAGGAATGATGCTGTTCATCTTGGTTGGTGTATCTACCTGCGCGCACTCGGACCACCAGACCGTCCAGCGAAGACACTGCAGCTCATATCAAGGCGGTCAGCTTTGAGAGTTCGAGACAAGATTCTGAAAAGAGTTTGCACGATTTGAGGCCTATCTTTGTCCTACAACAATAAACGCCATCTGTCTTGCTCGCGTTTCCATTCTTGAGAACTCTGCGCTTGTTACCTTCCTGTCAAGAACGTTATGCCTCGCTGACAGAGCGCATGCCGTTCGTGACCTGGAAGTACCGTGCACGCCTCGTTAAAGAAAGGAAAGGCGCGCAGGATGAATGATGATTATTGTCCTGGTGCAAAGATACGCCCCAAAAGCGTGTATTAAAGGCAAGCGTTGTTAAACGTTGGTTGAAGACCATTTCTCACCACTAAGGGCATCTACTGTACAGTAAACCCTCAGTATAACGCAATCGCCTTGTTCGATATATAGGTTTATTCGAAGGTTTATGCGGTATGCATCGCAATTCATTCGTTTTATACCGGATTATTCAAAGTAGAGTGGCGTAGCGCAAAATCGGCGCGAAATAGTTCGGTGCAGCATACACGGTGCACTTCTCCCAGACGTTCTCCACCTCCTCTATGGTCATTTTTTTTTTTGCACGTTCGCTTTATTTCTCCGCTATCTATTCTTTCCTTTTTTCGCGCCCCCTTACCCTTCCCAAATGGCGGGAAAGCAAACCAGAAGATTCTCTTCCGATTAACTTTCCTGAATCCCATCTAATTTCTCTCTCTCTCTCTCCCTTTTTTTCTTCCTGTCAACCTGGACTGGCAAAAAAATCGCTGCTATGGTCACTCTGCCCTGTGGCGGCAGTTTCTGGCCGCTCTGCTGCGTGACGCGATCATAACCGACCGACGAGGCAGCTTCTGACGGCCATCATCAGAATCTCGCCGCTTTCGCGAGCCTCCGGTCTGCTGGAGCGCGCTTCCCTCATTACGATGACTCCTTTGGAGCATCTCTGCTTTTAACGAAATACCGCTTATAACAACGCTTATAAAAAACTCAATTTTCTGTGCCGATGATTTCGTCACAAGGAGGGTTTACTGTCCTTTACTTTACTTTACCTCCTACGAATTAACATGCCCTCACGTATACGCCAAGCTGGTTACATTAGACTGGGATGAGTCTCACAGTCTAATCACGTCACAAGCTGTAGTCACAAGTCACAAGTCTGATCAGTCACAAGCTGTAGGCACTCTCTTGACTGCCACGCGCGTTCGTAATGGATCGCTACCCCGGCGCGATGCGTTGGTTGGCATCTTAGGACTGGCCGTATACGCTCGCAACACAATAAATATGATATATTTAAAAGGTTCACGCACTGTTTGCCCGGCGCGAGGTGACAGGTCTGGTCATTTGCCTTGTTGAAGATACAGTTCCATATCAGTCATAGATAGTTCTTGCAAACTAGTTCTGAAAGATATTGCAGTGGGTGTGGCAGTAGGACAAAGAGGATGGCGAGTACCGGCAACCGCTCTACAAGGCTCCGCCTTTCTTTTTCAAGCGAGAACCGCAGGCACCGTTGTTCGTCCTTGGAACTAAAATCGTTCTGCTCTCGTGCTTGAATTGCGCCGTTCGTGTTTCGAGATCGTTCACTATGGCGCACCACCTCTGGAGCTACATTACCTTTGGGTAATGCATAAGGTGCTCGCGTGTGTCGTTGAGGGGCTCGACCTACAGCGTCATGCGTTTATTCACACTGCGGCCCGTCACGTCTCGCAAGAAGTCTGACCCCTCCGATCGCATGACTTAATGCATTACCACGTGTGCGGAAGGCTTTCGCCTTCACGTGTTACAGGAGTGTAACATTCTGCCGAACTCTCTTTGAACGCCTTTTCGCGTAGAAATAGCTTTCGCGCGGCGTCAGCCTTGTGCGCTGCCGAGTGGAAAGGGCATAATGCGACGGGCGAGAGGGAGAAGTCGCCGGTAACACACCGAGGGCTGGCGACACCGAAACCGATTATCAACTGTATAGGTATCGATGCCCAGCGTCGAGCGCAGCGCATTGTGTGACAGCACTGATATGTGTACAGCGACCCCCCCCCCTCCTCCTCCTCACGGTTCGCTGAGCGCCCGGTGTTCCGCAGCTTTCCGACGCCGGTGTGTTTATACCCCTACATCACCTCCCGCACCGGCCCTATAAGGCGCACGCTCTGATTGCAGCCCCACCGCGATATACGCGTACAGCGTAGCGACCGCGCGACGCAGCGCATCACGCTTCGACGTTTTTCGTCCGGAACTGCGTCGCGCAACGATGATGAAAACGCGCGCGCGCGGTGGCTTTGTGTCGGGAAACGCGACGCGGATGATAAAAGAGAAAGCGGGTAACCAGGGCGATTTGGCACGACCAGGAGGGAGGAGGGAAGGTGCAGGGGGGCGGGCGCAGAGGGGAGAGAAGGGTGTTGCGGAAGCAGTGCTGCAGATCCTGCAGAGAGGAAGGACACTGTCTCTGTTTTATACTCGCCTCTGCGGCGGCACGGGGCTGCGCGCATGTGCTCACACACCGTCACGCAGTGTGTGAGCTGTTGACACACAAAAAAGGCGACACGAGGGGGAGGAGGGAGGGGGCGGAGAGCGCACGCGCGCACCTTAGCGCAGGGAGCCGTTTTGCCCCCGAACGCAAACTACCGTTCCTTTCTTCCGCTTTCTTTCTTACTTACTTACTTTCTTTCTTCCTGTCTTTCTTTCTTTCTTCGCGGGTTGCGAGTGTGTACGCGCGTTCATCGGTTCGACGCGACGCGCACTTGTGCCGCGAGATCAGCGTTGTGTGATAAGGAGTGCGTCTGTGTGCGCGGCTGGTGTGTGTGCGTGTGTGTGCGTGTGTGTGCGTGCGTGTGTGTGTGTGTGTGTGTGTGTGTGTGTGTGTGTGTGTGTGTGTGTGTGTGTGTTTGTGTCGGTGGGTTTGGTGGGGCGAAGGGTGCGCGAAATGACTCCCTTCACCCCCCCCCCTCCCCGCCCCTTTCAACGTTGCCGTGAGCAACTTGCTTCTCCTTTTGGAGTGGTCAGTGGTCACGCGAACGGCGTCACTTTTTCAACGAACTGCGCGCCCTGTGTTCTTCTGTATGCGTGACGCGCGAGAACGTCGGTGTGTGTGGGAAGGTGATTGTAACAAAAAAAAAAAAAGAAGAAGAAGGCTCGCAGGGCGCCGGTAAACTTGGAGAGAGAAAACGAAAGAGAAGCGGAGAAAGAAAGGAATAAGAGAGGTCAGCACAAACTAAGAACAAAATAAATAAAGAAAGAACGAAAATGAGGAAACAAGTCACGTCTTTTGGCGCGCTCTATATGGACCGCTCACGCTTTCTTCCACCGCAGCCGTCAACGGTGTTTGTGTTCTCACTGACACCGTTCTGAAGAAATAACAACAAAGATAAGTGAAAGATAAAAAGATGGTGATAGAGAAAGTGTCGGGAACCGAGCCGGCAAGGGGAGCTATACGTTTTTACTACCTGAAGACGCTCTAATTCTTTACAGATTTGCCTGCAGAACGCTTCGTAATTTGGAATAATTGGTAAAAGAGGAAAAGAACCGCGACTTCAGACGGGACGTGACGGTCCTTCCTCTTTAACATGTCGACCAACTGGCCCAAAGTTCCCCCCTCTTGAAGTAATTGACGAGCACACGTTCACAAAGAACAAAGAAAAAATGAAATAAATCAAAAAAAGAAAAAAAACAGCCCATGCAACAAAAATAGCCGGTAGCGCAACACGAAACTGGCAGTGGCAACTCGAAAGGAAGGGAAGAATAGAACTTGGCTTCCGAGAACTCGCGCGTGTGCATTCGTAATGGCGACTCAAGGTAACCTGGCTCATATCCGTAAAGAACGTCCGCATGGGGCGTGTCCTTGTTCGCTCATTCTGCCGTTCTTCCTTGCTTCTTTCACTTTACTGGCTCTGCCGTGCTTTCTGTGGTCGGCACCTATGTTTCGAACAACGTCCGAGATCATGTAGATTTAGTGCCGAAATATAGAGTGGTTTCTAGATAGATCCTCTGTTGTATCGATAGGAAGGGAACGAGGTTACCTTTTGGCGTTTCTTCAGGCGTATGCAAGAGCTTTATGGTCCCGATATATATTGTAGGGCCTATACGTTCCAATAAAACAGTTGGTTAGTTTTCACTCAGGCTTTCTTCGTGTTTCTTCTTCTCTTTATGTTGTTTGTTTTCAGCTTTGCACGACACGTTTCAGTACTCATTAATTCGTAGATTTGTTCTTGTTTGTTTCCTGCTGTAAATCCCCTGTTCTTCGCGTTTTGGCTGTCGTGTAGAACTCGTTGGTTTTGTCGGCTGTTGCCTAAGTGTATGGTTACGCTGCAGCTACGTCGAAGCAGGTTGCCCCTAATTTTCAAAGGGCGTTGCGCATTCACTAAAATTGGGCCTCTCTCTTTCCTTTACCATATGTAGCTTTCCGCAAAAAAAAAGAATGAAAGAAAAAAAGAATCGCTAGAGGACACTCTGCCGCTATTGTCTGAGGGAGCCGAAAGCGCACGTGGCGGGCGGTTCTTGATGAGAATGATGGGAAATGCGCGGATTTGTCGCGAAATTCGTCATTCTCGCTTCAGACCTGCTTTGTGACTTTGTAACCTCAGTGCGCTTTCAACGAAACGGCGATTTACGAGTGCCACGTTTCTCAGTGATTACTTGTGGGCGCGGATACTAATTGCCTTGCTTGACTTTAGATAACTACGAGTGCTTGAAAATTTAGAAAGATAAGGCATAGTAGATAACGCTACCAGAACGTTTGAAGCCTCAAGCACGAAGATGAGATGAGACAAATTCATGCACTAATCATCTTTCCCAGGGTAGCTGAACAATCGATATATATATATATATATATATATATATATATATATATATATATATATATATATATATATATATATATATATATATATATATATATATATATATATATATATATATATAAGTTGTAACGAGAAAGAAGGGCACATGAACAAGGCCAGCCGGATCGCCAGTGCTTAGCACGAGTCCGAGCTGTTCGGGCAACCAGCTGTACCGTTGTGCTAGAAGATGGACGAAGCCATCTGAAGACCGCAGAAGACCAGCGAATCTAGAGCTAATAAAGTTTTTCACTCACTCACACTCCTGCTCTGCGTCACCTGCCTTCCCGGTTACGAAACATGTGTCGAAGGAATTCCTTGCTCTCCACATTAGTACACCAGCGTTTCCTTCCCAGGTGCCCTGTTCCCGACACTGTAAGGTCATTCCTGCATTCTTTTGCGGCCACCAGCACTAAGTAGCGTCGATCTCTTGATCAGTTAGGCCACGCCCAATGTGCCGGAAGGTACGCGCTACATTGGAAGGCATCTTTCAGTTGCGCTCCCTTGACAGCTTAATTGCACACTAAGTCGCCGGCTAACTATAGCTGGCGCCGGACAGCGCCATCAATTTCGCGTCGTTCACTCGACGGCACTCGGGTAACTTTTCCGCCGTAATAGTCAGGCGCGCGATACGTATCGCCGTCATGAGTCGCACCTGGCTTCCTGTTTGCGCGCTCGAACCCGCCCGTACGTAAGCGGTCAGCTGCACCCTCGAGAAACACGTAATGCTTATTAAGCGAGATATAATGTCGCGATCACGTAGCGAAGCAAAGTAGGAAGGTCTACCTGGCGGCCCTATCAATTCAGCCTTCCGCAATGTTACGCATGATAGACGAAGATCAATTGACGAAGGTGCTGACGAAGGGGATTAGAACAAGCGAACCAGGAGTGCGATTATGGGTTCGCTAGAGTGATAAGGAACGAACGATTGGATTGAGCTTTATACGTACGGAGCTAAGTGGTACGTAGGTCTATTTCCTCAACAAAAAACTTTGTTTATACAGTCCGTAGAAAGTGTAAAGACGTCCTTCCGCGAAGTCGTTAGTCTGTGCATGGGCAGCAAGGCCTTGTTTTCTTTTTGTCGACTAATGTGTGGTGTTTAGAACAACCTCAAGTGCGTCTCACGGTTCCAGGGATAAGAAAGAAGACCGACCTGCCTACCTTGGCCCTGAAGCAAGCAGCTCTTGATTGTTTGAACACTTTCTACTTTGACCGAGTCCGCATATATACGGATGGCTCTTCCACTCAGACCAGCTCCACCGGCGCAGTGGTTATACCATCACGATCAATTAGCGTCCGATACAAGATTTCTCACATGACAACATCGACCGGATCAGAGCTTGTTGCCCTCCAATGTGCCGTTGATTACATTAACAACCTACCCGCTAATCGGTGGGCAATATTCTGCGATTCGAAGGCAGCCTTACAACGTCTTCTGTCATCTCTTCGTCGCGGGTCGTGTGAACAACTAGTGTCGGAGATACGAGAAATGCACCATCGTATGATAGCGAAAGGACACGACGTCGTGTTTTAGTGGCTGCCTGGCCATTGCGGTATCCCCGGCAACGACCTCGCTGACGAAGATGCTAGGAAAGCACACGAAGGAGCAACCCTTGTTTCTGTACCTTTATCGCGGACCGACGCAGCCCAACACCTAAGCAAGGTAGCACACCTATGACATTAGAGAAGTGGCACACACCTGAATTCACCCAAGAACGATTGCATTCCCTCGACCCCTCTATGCAACTGCGGCTGTTACCAGGGCTTCCGCGAAATTAGGAAACAATGCTGTGCCGCTTACGCTTGGGCGTCGCATTCACCAATGCATATACGTTTTTGATTGGAATGACTAATAGCGCCGACTGTAATGCCTGGGGTGCCGAGGAAACTATAGAACATCTACTGTGCTACTGCCCATCTTTTCAAAACGAAAGACATGACCTCTGCACAGCTCTCAATCAGCTAGATAGAACACCGTTCACCTTGAAGAAGATCTTGGGACCATGCTTTCGCATATCGCAGCTACAAAAGGTCACAAAAGCGCTGCTGCGATATTTGAAGTCTACTGGACTGAGTCAGCGTCTGTAATCCGGACTGAGTGATGGAACGATATACCCAGTAGACTTTCTCTTCTTCTTTTAATCTTTCCGTCCCCTTTTCCCTTTCCCCAGTGTAGGGTAGCCAACCGGGCTCAGTCGTGGTTAACTTTCCTACCTTTCCTTTATCATTTGCTCTCTGTGTCTCTCTTGCCGACTAATGCCAACTAATCAACATATAATGCTTACGTTAAGGATATAGTAGCACAGAAACTGAACGTGTGCCTTTATTCTGCAGGCGGGCCAGAGTTGCTCTGTGCATAAGTGCGTCCGGAAATGTGTCGGAGCATCGTCCATGCATGCCAGCCTCGAGGCATCTACAGAGAGGCGAGGTTGTGAGGAGGAGGGGTCACTTATACTTGCGCAGGAGACTGAGCATACATTACATCCAGTAGGATTTTGGCAGTCACAATACATATCTTTTTTCTTGCTTTTGACTCCCTTAGCTGATGAACATGGCAGTTGGTGCCTTCCAACGCTTACAGTGCTTCAATACACCCCGATCGACTTCGATGGAAATTCTCAACTAAGCTTGTACATGTACTTTAATTAAATGGAACGTTAATCTACTTTACTAATTTTATAAATAATTCATTAATCCGTTTTGAGGGTTTAGGGTTCCGCAGCAACATCTGGGTTCTGAATGCGGATTAACTTTGATAAGATGAGGTTCATTAATGCGCACCTAAATCTACGCAAACGCACCGTTCTTTTACATTTTCGATCCCTCGGCATGTAATCCGCGGGAACAGGAAAAACTGCATATGATGGAAAGTCACCTTCGATCGCATATATATTTTGTAAATGTCACGTGCGGATTCTCGGAAAGATGTCGACCCGTTATACCTTGGAAAAATCTGGGACGTCTTAGGTGTGACATTTTTTCACCATTGACTGACACGTCGTACGCGGTCACTGGCTCGCGAACAGCCGCGGTGGATTGATGAGGCCTCAAAATTTTCGTCCCAGCTGCAGAAATTATAAACGCGACGTTAGAGTGACTGTCGCTTGAGTGGACGTTATCGATATATAGTGGCCACCACTTCAAGAATTCACATGGAGGAGGTCGTGTCACGCCCCGACGTTTAAGTGTCGATGTTGCCCCGGAGTTTATTTATTGCGCCTAACCTCGACAGGCCGGCACTATACTCAAACATTCAACTTATTTTCGAGCAGCCACATTAAAGGCTGAACAATGTGTTCTCCATTCGCTCGTGTACATAGATTTTTCGCCCGCTGCATATATTTGCCCATGGACCTTAATGCACCCCGTGTCTATGCTACGCTGAGTAATGCATATCCCCGATAAATTCTGAAATAATATGTAGGCACAAACAGCTAAGGGAGCGGCTAGATTTTATTGCGTTTCTTTATGTACTGCGTACAGGAATAACAAAAATTGCGCCGTGAAAAACAAGAGAAAAGATGTGCTGTTGCAATTGAACTAGAAGGGAAACGTTGGCGAGCTGGGGGTAATTCCTGTTTTGAAATGTAACAGCGCTAAACGGCAAAGGGCCGAGGCAAAAAAAAAAAAAAAAAGAACAGCGCGTTGCCTTTTGTCTTGTGTGAACATTCCCGTGCACTCTATTCAAAAGTGCTAAACAATACCAGTGCTCGCAATGTGAAAAAAAAAAATTATGTAATTTCACCGGCGCCGCGATTTAGCCAGGCTGTGCCGTTGCTCCTTTGCGATGCAATTACAAGCCTAACATGTCGTACACAGTATGAAGCTTTGAAGGTTGCCATTAATTTTGGCGCACACCCGCGTACTTGTGTGTTTCAGTGCACGAAACGACGTTTCGTTAGCAAATTAACTGGAACGCCAATGCATTTCTCCGGAAAGTATGGGGATTTATGTATCGAAACTGGTGTCGTCCTCAGCATTCGTTCCAAGTGGATCCGCCTCGCGAACTCCAGGGCTAGAATTTTTACATTGCAATATGGGCCATAGTGTCATTAATTAAAAAGTTAATGAGTTATTTTATTTATTAATTAGTTCATTTTGGATCTCAATTTTTCGTGCAAGTATTGTTTGCCGCTTCGAGTATAGACCAGCTCATCAACTAGAATTGTGATAGCTGCTACATGCAACTTTTAAAGATTCTTTAAAGTGTTCGCTGAAACACCCTGTATACACTGTGTGCTTTCCTCCAGACTGCGGATTACTTCGATTCTAATCCGTTTTATTCCTCTAACCGGATGCGCTACCCGGAGAGGCGAGACATTACTTGCACCGGAAATCAAAAACGCGTATTTGGCTAATTAACTAAATTACGCAGTTAAGTTTTTTTTAAACGAATTTTACCTAACGGCACACACTACAACTTACGTAGCCGGTGAGCTTACCAGGCGCATTCACTTGGAACAAATTCACGCCAGTTTCGACGTAATCATTCTTGCAGAGTGTGCGACGAATTACCTTGGCGTTCCAGTTACTTTTGCGCTTCATTGCACAAACAGCGTTCTCTCGAAAAGGTTAAGCAGAACAACGTGTGCAACATATCTCGAGACCGCTGCCATCCTCAGAACTCACGTCAAGTCGATAGGCCTTCCAAACTTACCGGGTACATTTATTCAGTTTGTGCCTCAATATAATTATTAAGGAAACCTTGTTAGGTCATTTTACTTATTTGTCAATTACCCATCCTTATTCTCATTGTCCACCTCTTCAAATTTTCAAGTTCATGGATTAGAATTGTACTATCTGCCATAGGCATTTTTTTTTTACTTCTGGAAATCTAAAAAAAAAAAAAAACCTGTTGTTTTATGGGACATTGGAATCGCGGCGTTTGTTGAGTTTTGCTGTAACAAGAATGCTGGCAACACGATTAGAAATTCACACAGACCGCACAAATATTTAAATTTATATTTTCCCGTTTGGTAAACTAATTCGAGCAGAGTAAGAAACTTCGGCGAAGATCACATGGCCCCGTAAATATGCAGATAGGGGAGAAAAAAAATGCGCATCTCTTATTGTATTGCATCTATCGAGATTGCGTTACATGCACCGGCAGGCAACGCTCCGTTTACTTTTTGGCGTTTCTAGCGGACGAGCGAAAATGCAGTGAAAGTAAAGAAGCACCCAACATTAACCATCACATAAACAATCCACGGCAACTCACTGATTGTAGTGATTGCTCTTTAACGACTATCTGGCAGTCGTCCATCGTAACTCGGGAATGTTTGAATTATAGAGCAATGCACGGCAGCGACCGCTGCAGTGCGTGCTCGTGGGCAGTGCAGCTCTTGTTCCTTTGCAGGATCGAAAGATGGCGCCGCCGTCTCTGCGTGGAGTTGGCTGTGGGTCGGGGCAACGTGCCCGGAATTCTCTGGCGCGTTTGTTGAACTCGGGTTAGCACTCGCGACTTTATTATTATTATTATTATTTTAATGCGTTGGTATTATGGGAGTGTGAAAGTGTAAAAAAAAGGGTGCGTGCGAGTGTAAAGTGTGTGGAGCCGGTCACGTGGTAGGGGCAGAGAGGGGATGGGAGAACTTGGAAGAGTATGGTGTGTGTGTGTGTGTGTGTGTGTGTGTGTGTGTGTGTGTGTGTGTGTGCGCGCGCGTGTGTGTGTGTGTGTGTGTGTGTGTGTGTGTGTGTGTGTGTGTGTGTGTGTGAATAAGCATCGCACGCCTGATGCGAACACGGGTTTTTTCATCCACTTTCATTTCCAGGTATTTGTTATTTCTTGAATTAAATTAAGAACTGCAGATTATTTTCCCCATGCTGTCCTAGGTGTCATAGCTGGCTATTCATGATATGACCTCATATATATATATATATATATATATATATATGTGTGATATCGTGGATCCAGGGCCTCAAAGAGGTGCGACGTAATGCTAACGTATTTCTCCCGCATTTCCGGCTAAATCGCCACTGACCATTTTTTTTTAATCCGGTACCGTCGGCCGTGTCATGCTGTATGCTGTGGTTCGTGTCGAGTAACCAAAGCGAAGCAGCATTTGTGCTTCGTCATCATGGGGGAGGGCGAGGCCACGTGCGTGAAGGCCAACCTGCGGTGACTTCTGTCGCGCACACTAGATCCCGCGTTTCGTAACAGCGCGACACGCTGTGCAGGCTATAGTCGCATGCTACTCTAGTCTGCACCGAAGCCCCGCCCACGCCCTCATAACATCCAGCCACTGTTCCTCTGCGAGGCTGCAAATCGTTCGTACTTCAATATTTCCCCGTCACCTAAATAAGGCGGTAACCACGAAAATAATATTATTATCGCGTGATTTTGTACGTTTTCATTCGCCTGTTATAGCGGAACGGTGAAAGCCCAATTCTTTGTTGAACTGAAATGAAACGCTTGCTTCGCTGCTACTATTTGTTCTCGAGTTTCACTTCAGTTGGCAGTGAAGTTTCATGAGTAAAACGGGGTCAACAGTGCAGTTAACTGTATCACAGACATTTGTAGAGTGAAATGCTCACACTCCATACATTTTATCCATGTCTGTTGCACACCTCATCGCTTCTGCCCATGAAAAGACTCTTCAAGAACAATAGACGCTCCGGAGTTATCAAGTACGACGCCATTTTTAAATGGCTGTATGACGACTATTTTGTTTGCTTCTGTGATTGGCTGGCGGAGTAACACCCCCGTGTGGTCCGCATGCCTTGGTTGCCAACTGCTGTTTCTTTTAAGGTGTATCCTACTATAGCTAGACTTTTCGCAGTAGTTGCGTTCGGAACAAGAACTATTCTTGTGCTCTTCTTTTTTTCCTTTTCTTGCCGGCGATTGCGTGAAGTAGTTCTTTTGTTAGGCTCAATAAGAAATGAAAAAAAAAAGTTTACATCCATAAATATGAACGAAGTATCGTCATACGGCAATCAATTTGCTTTTCGCTGTTTTCCTTTTCGGGATTTTCATTAGCAGCCCGTCGTGGCAGCCTCACGTGCAGGCTCGTTCAGTCATGCGTGACCGCGAGACTTCACCGCGAAACGCGCGGAGTGATACGTTTTGACGGACGAACTTCTTTGCGTAGCTTCCACCGCGTTTCACGAAAAGTACGTAACGGAGTATAGTTGCGGGTCTCCGCCTCGATATACATAGTTAGGGTACCCACGGACAAGAGATCCCTGCGATCTCCAATTATCCCTGTACTGCGCCAGCCGATTCCAACTTGCGCATTATATTCTTCTTCTTATAATTATATTATATCATTTATATATATTATCTTTATTATAGTTACATTAATATTGAGTAAAAAGGCCTAAGGTCGGCTATACAATGCTAAGTCGGTTTTACAAAAGCGTCTGCTTCTGAACACATTGGTTCCTGTCGACAAAAGTACGACGCGAGGCAGCGTTGTCTCGTTTTAGGGTGCGTTCACACCGGCCAGTCGCGCAGGTCGCGCGCGACCGCGGTCGCAAAGCGACAGTCGCAAATCGGCGCCTTTCAGCTCCGCGACTGGAGTCGCAACGCTATTGAACCAATCAACGGCGCGCGAAGTAACAGAACGTCGGAACATACGCCGCTGGCGGTAATTTGATGCGGCGCGGTTGCGAGCACCGAGCCGACTTTGAACAGAACCAATCGCGAGACGTGTTCAGCGCGGCGACATGAACATCGCTCTCGCCGGTGTGAACGCAAGCCGTCGTGAGTGGCTCCTTTGTTCGCCAGTCGCGGTCGGTCACGCGAACCGCTGTCAATCGCCAGTGTGATTGCACCCCTTATAGACTCCTTCGTGATTATGTATTCGCATTCAGCTTTTCTGACGTATTCTTTTTGTAAGAGACGGGCTTGGCCAATCGGCTGTGACAGTGGTGTCACGTACTACGCTAGACTGACTGACTGTAACTGACGATGTGAGTGCTGTGCTATGTGCTCTCTCTCTCTCTCTCCTCCCCACCTTTCATCCCCCCCATCGCGCTATGTGTAGGGTAGCAAGCCGGTTGAGCTAAACTGGTTAACCTCCCTGCCTTTCCTTCGCCACTTTTTCCTTCCTTCTTTCCTTGACGTAGTCGATTCCTATAGTCATTTCCGTGTCGATATAATTGTAAAGCTACACTGTGTGCGTATATAGAACGCGGTACAACGATAAAATTTTTCCGAGCTTGTTAGTGGAGCGCGATGCGTAGTTTGCCTTTTGAAAAGTTCTGGTGAAATGTATAATATCGTAATGCCTGCGGCCACATCAATGAAACGTTAGTGAGAAGCCCGTAAGTGTTTAACAAACTGTCTTTTCTAACAGAGAATATACGTCATTATGACTGTCTTTAATGACTGTTTTCAAAAAAGAAAAAGAAAGTTGTCATCAAGTTCACACGCCACAAGACAAAGTTCTATGCACGCTGACTTGGAAGTCAAATCACACCGAATCATTACGGAACAACTTGTCGCTTGGCTAGTCAGCGTGCGAATGAATTCGCCGATGCGAACGTCGTCGACGCGTTTGTTGCGTTCAGTGATGCTTTCCACGTTCGTTGCTTCAGCCAATCTGTTGTGACACCATGGCGGGTTCTAGAACGCCGTTTGTCTTTTCGTGTTACCTCTGAGAGTTCTTCTGATTTATACCATCTATAGAGTATAGCTATACTACAAATACAGCTGTTCTTCATTTATGTTTTGTGAAGCCTATGCGTTTTGGAGACATAAACATGCTCGAACACGATCCTCTTGCTTCCTTTCGTCGCGTGTAAATCTCGATTTGTTGCTCGCTTACTTCACCTTCTGTAATTTCGACTTATTCTGTTGTACTCAGGTTTCTTTCTTCTTTTTATGTAACCGCTACAACTATTAGTGTAGATGTTGGCGTCGCTTCAACTAGAACAGTTGCTTCGCCCCCCCCCCCCCTCTCTCTCCCTTGTATTTTGACCCCCGAGGGTCTCCTTCTGCACGCAACAATTATGTATGCCATGTGTAAGCGTTTTGCATGCGCAGTATGAACATGTTGAAAATCTTTGCAATCGACATGACGTGTTTCGGAATCAACCATTAGCAAAAAAAGAAAAAAGAAAATAAATGTGTTCTGCGCATGAGTGAGAATGATATGTTTTCCGACCAAAGGCGCTCAAAATGGCAAATTATTTTACCGTAGACAGATACACGGTCCACGTCCATCTTAATTTTTTGGGCGACTGCAGCTTTAGGATGAAACATGAGCCCCTTATAGCCAACTTTCTTGCCGATAACGTCAGCAATACTCGGCCGAAAGCAACGACTTTCGTCGGGATCAACCACATTGCAGCCTTTTATTTTCTAAATTGGCCTAGTATTTACATAGACGGAGAAAATGCACACGATCTGTGCGCGAACTCTAAATCAGCTTCAGAAGAACTTCAATAATAATAATATTTGGGGTTTTACGTGCCAAAACCACTTTCTGATTATGAGGCACGCCGTAGTGGAGGACTCCGGAAATTTTGACCACCTGGGGTTCTTTAACGTGCACCTAAATCTAAGCACACGGGTGTTTTCGCATTTCGCCCCCATCGAAATGGGGCCGCCGTGGCCGGGATTCGATCCCGCGACCTCGTGCTCAGCAGCCCAACACCATAGCCACTGAGCAACCACGGCGGGTAGAAGAACTTCAGTTTGGCCTAGTTGGTGTTTACCGCATGTCATACTGACCGCAAATGAAGACGGGGAGAACGGACGAGAAAACAGGAACGGACAGGGGCGGTACCGCCCGTGTCGTTTTTGCGTTCTCTTCCGCCGTTCCCATTTTTATTTGTGATCAATATGCTATGCTCTAACTCATCTCACCGAGAATAGGCGAAATAGCCGGTAGGAATATCGGGGATATGCGCCTTTTTTTTCCCCTTCCCACCCAGACTTCGTAGTGCAGCCTCAGCACGGAAGAGGGCGCGCACTGTTTTGCAAACCGTCGATTGACCCGACGGCGCACGGCAGCAACGAGTTGCACGGTTTATACGCCCACCCCGTACGTATTATACGTGTGTACCGCAGAGCGCATACAGCGTGAGGAGAGTAATGAAAATAAGATTGGGAGAGAGAGAGAGAGAGAGAGAGAGAGAGAGAGAGACATGTGTACCACAGAGTGCATACAGCGTGAGAAAAGTAATGAAAATAAGAATGAGAGAGAGAGAGGGAGCTGGAGGAGGGAGGGGGGAGGGGGAGGGTCTTCCCACACTAAGCCCGTGTCGCCGTTCTGTGCGGGAGAACAATGAGCGTCGTGCGTCCGCTTTCGATACCCCGATGAGGTCCGGTACGCGGGCGTGCGAGGAAGCGGAAAGATCCGGGGTCCCTGGCACTCGAATCTAGGTCCGCGCTCGCCCGTGTATTATACCACGTCCCATTGCGGGCGCGGCGGGCAACTGTGACCGCGAGGCAGGCGTATACGGCGAGCAGGAGTTGCAGCCCGAAGGAACGATATACTACTACTAAGAGGAGCACTCGCTTTGAGCCACGAGGTAAACGCTTTACGGATGGCGCTCCTTCTTCGATCGCAGATGGATCGACGTTTAGCCGTGAAAGAAAGTTTTCTCTGCCTGTGGAAAAAGAAAGAAAATGTGAAACCGAACGACCTGGTGGCGACACGCCGCCAGCACACTTAGGCGTCATTGATTTTGATGGCGTCTGGATGTGGCTATCTATCTCCATGTTAGTATAAATATAGTATAGAAGAGAAAAGAAAGATCGAAAGCTTCCTGGCTTTCTGCATTAGAAACTGTAATCTTACGGAGTAGCACAACAGCGTTCAGTTTAAAAGAGTACACCAATAGACAGGAACGGCGAGGAAGCACGCACGTTCCTCCATGTCCCTTTCATTTCGTGCGCTGTTTTGAATTCAAGACGTCCAACCAGCAAGATCCATTTCCGACGATATCAAATAACAATTTTTATATGTTGAGAAAGATGAGTAGAGCTCATCCGCCAAGTATACTGCGTGAGCTGGCCCAGCCATCAGTGTTGCCGCTGGGTACTCAAGAAAATGAGCCGAAGTCGAAGTCAGAAGTAGCCAACAACCCTGCTTGTGCAGGGTGGCAGCTTAAGCAGCTTGTCTGATGTAGGTGGGGGGAGGTGGTCGTGCTGCAAAAGGAGGTTGCTGGCCAAATAAGCCTGTCTTGCTCGGCCAGCAGTTGTTGCGCCTGAGCGCCGCTTACAATACATCTCAATAATTGTAGAATGTCCTTGAGGATCGTTTCGGATACGTAAATTCATTCTATAAATACGGGTTTATGTTGCTTAGTGTCATTTCTTTGTTACGCAAGCAATTACTATTATTTCTCACGCAATTTCTGTCCATATAGCTCACTGCTGAAAGTGGAATCGCTGTATCTATTGTGGGTTAATTTTGATTAGAAGAAAGGAAACATCTGGTTGAGTAATTGGTTCATTGATTGATTGATTGATGATTTATTAATTGATTTAACGTACTGAAAACACTGGGGCTATGACACTGTGAGTGCTGCAGTATATGGAGAAAGGCTCCGGAAGAACTTTCATCACGCGGGGACCTTCAGCGTTGAATTGCACGAGCGTATTTGTATTTCTCGCCCCACGTAAATGCTACGGAAACCGAGACCTTGTTCTCGTGAGCAGAGCGGCATCCGCGTTGAACCACTGCGGCGGTTAAGAAGCACGTTCCGTATATAAACCCCGTTTGAATTTCCGTAACTGTTTTTTTTCTCGTCCAGGACGTTTGGTTATTCCGCTTTGTCTAAATTTACTGCGCTAATAGCCAGCGCGCTGTGTACAGCCTATACAGGGAACGACCGATTGAGCTTCTTTCTCACCAGCCACGCCCCATCCCGCCCCCTCTTAAGCAAAAAAAAAAAAGGATGTCCGCAGCATTACTACAATACGCGGCGCATGCCGGCTCTTTCTTCTTCCCCCGCTGCGAACCAAACGGTCCTCCGGGATTACATCCAGCGAGTTTTCCGTTGGGAGGCTTTCCGTAACGACTGGCGCAGCGCAGTGGCGACCGTTTACGTAGCTGGGCTCCGATATGGCATATACGATACTGCGGCGCCGCTAGGCTCGCGTATAATGAGGTGATTACCGCGAACGACGCCGGTGGAACGCGCGTAACAGTTCTGACCCGTATAGTATCGCGTGTTGCGCACGCTATCCGGGAGGTGCACCATGTGACTGCGCGGCGTTATGAGAGAGGGCTAGAGGGCGCCACTAGCCAAGGCCCAACCACCCCACCATAACGGCGCATTACGTTGCTGGCGCGCGGCATATTGAAGCTGGCTGCGCGATGCGACGTGACGAATATGCGGTGGCGCTACCGTCGCATATTAAAGGCAAACAAGTAAAGAAAAAAAAAAAAAAACTCGAGAGGCACTTAGTTATCCCTACGTGGATGAATGCGAAAGAATCGCGACCGCCGCGCGATGCTTAGACGTTATGCCCAACCGCAATGTCGTGGGCTCGAGTGCATCAGTTAACTGTACCTTAATTCACTGCGCCTTAATTAACTTCGCCCTAATTAACACAAAGGGTCGTGGGTCCGACTCCGGCCAAAGCTCGAGGGTTTGTAGCCTTTCTGTGCCATCGTGCGGCGAGGCCGCCAACGCCGGATTTTTCGCCTCGTGAGCCATTTAATGCGTTCGGGTAAATAAAAAAAATTTTGACAATATCTTTCGCCACGAGACCTTTCGGAAGGCAAGATTAGTTACAAATGGCCACGTTTCCAGGGAAAAAAAATTATGCAGATCCGAAGCACAATTAGGAATCTATCACAATTAGGAATCGGTGTCGAGCGAAGCTTTCGTTAAGCGGTTCGTTAAATTATTTACAATTAAGTGCTATCTATGCGTGCAGTTTTCGTTGTTTTCGATCGTCCGCTACAACAGGTCGGCTCAGGTAAAGCTTATCTTTATGCGCTACGCCGCTCTCGAGCTATATATAGGTTTGAAAAGCAAGCACCAGCAGGTCAGGTGGATGCACGTTATCAGACGACCACGCGTGCAACGATCTCGCGCGGACGTATAGGCGATGTGCGAAGCTTGTGGACGAGATATCAAGCCGCCCGTTTAGCTCACGTAGAAGAACACCGCCTATCGATTCCGGGATCTATAGGACAGGTGCTGCAAGGATGCTCCGCCTATACCTGCACACCACTGCACCGATGCATCGGAGTGGAATTGACCACACTTTATGCATGCCCGATTATAACACCCTCGATGCAAACTTAAAAGCCTTCGACTTCCCCCGAAGAGACACGACCCTTTTGCGTCGGCTACGGTTGTGCGTGGCCTTTGGCAATGCCCAACGCGTTCCGCATAGCGATGGCCCGACACCGCAGCATGTGGCGATTGCGGCGACGAGGAAGCGATTCGTCATGTTTTATGCCCGTGCCCGCAGTACGGTACGGAGGGACAATTGGGGTGCGATCTTGTACGCGTTCCAAACTCGAACGGAGGCGGTCCGTTCTTTCCGTCGCGAAATTGGCGGTCCGTTCCGTTGCGTTCGTCCGATAGCAGACAACACGGAATGATTGACAGCAGATATCACTTCACAATTGACGTCGTGGCGTTCTTCACCGTTCAAGCTGACCAACCGTGTGCGGTTCGGTGGAACGGACCGCCTCCGTTCTATTTTGGAACGCGTACGAGATCGCACCCTTGCTTTCCGTCGTGCTCAACCATTTGGGCGACCAGCCTTTTGTCGGATAAAAGAATTTTTACCACGTCGACGGGACTTAACATCGCATCAGATAGGCCGTGCAAGCGCTACTGTGCTTCTTGAGATCGTGTGATCGCCTGTATAATTGGAACGTCCTTTCTCTTACCTGTTTTTCCCTGTCTCTATCTGCCCTCTTTACGACTTCTATATCCCTCTCCCCCAGTACAGGGTAGCAAACCGGAAAATCGCCTCTGGTTATAACGTTCCTGCCTCTCTCTGTATCGCGGTGTCACACACCCATTGTGGAGGATTGAACAAGAGATGTCCAGCGTCACATAAATGACCCAAGTATGGGAAAACACAAGTACATCAACATGAAGGAAATCAAGGAAGCCGTTCAATCACTCATGAAACGTTACGTGCGCAGCCCAATAGTTCCACATGTTTTCCGCACGATTCTTACGGAAACTGTATATAATTCATGTGGAATCCATATAGATTCGGTAAGAAATATACGGAAAATAGATGAAATTATTGGAATAGCACCCGGTACCTTTTAGAACGAATATCACGCGCTATTTCATTAAGAGGTACGCGTGATATACCCAAGTGCCGTTGTTATATGCCCCTGCTTTTATGTTGTAATTTATTGTTTGATTACGCAGAGGAGAGTTGCGTTCGCTGACAGTATACAGTGTAGGTAAAAATAACTAAAATTACACCATACTCCGAACGCCGGGATCACGCATGCAGTTTTATCGCGCGCCCAGTAAAGCGGTCAACTTCGACATATCTCGCCGTATACCCTCGACAGATACTGCACGGTATCTGCGGAACGGGCTTTTTTTATGGCTCCGGCTTCTCGCAAGCGGTTAGCGAGCAGACGCGTTTGCGCGTGCCACAGGTCGCGGACGCATTGCAAGCGGAACGCCGAAACAGCTCCCGAGGGTCGAGTGTTTTTGACGCGGCGGCTTCAGCGAGTCTGCACGGAGGGGTTATGGCGGGGTTGTTAGAAGGGGGCCTTCCGGAAGAATGGGGAAGAACAAAGATGTGGATAAAGGTCACGCCACTTCCGATTGTGCGGGTGAGAGAGAGAGAGAGAGAGAGACATATAAGGCAGGCAGGGATGTTATCCAGTCAAGAGTCCGGTTGGCTACCCTACGCTGGGGGAAGGGAGAAGGGGAAGAGAGGGAAGGGAGAGAGTTGTGCGGGTGAGAAATTTAATGTTCTTCGGCGACGCTCTTGACTCGAACACTGCCGACTGGCAGGCTGTCGGTGCTTGTCCGTGAGTGGATTGAAAAAGAAGAGGAAGAAGAGGGGAAAAGCGTACGGCGTACGGCGGATTGACATAGGAAGCAGTGTACCGAACGAGGAAAGAAGATGCGGCAAGCATTTAGTAATCGCATTGCAGTCCGCATTCTCCGCAGCTCTTTTTGTGACCTACTTGTTCGACGTGACAGGCTGAAGGGCGACAGTAGTCGCTCATTTGAATTTCGGTGGCGACAATTTTACCTGTCGAACGCCACGGGAGCGTCGCATCGGCTACGTTGACATATGACACGAGCATGCATCAGGACAGCTGTCCGGCTAACGTCCCCTTCGCCGATCCGTCGACTTCAAGGCCGCGGGTGCGCGCTCTCCGACCTTCGTCGCACCGTCGGGCGAAAGCGGCATGCAGGACCGCGCGCGTTTCCCACGTCGGCGCGATTAGCAGCGCGCACGCAACGAAACCACCGATATCTTGCACGCAGCTTCTAAAGACATTTCGCCATTCGAGCTCGCAGCACGAACTCGCGCCAAGGTCGTCATCGGTTCTACCCCCCCGAGGTGATTCGTCAATGCAGGGCGTCGTACGGCGTGTATACACGCGTATACAGCACGCTTGCGATCCGGCTCGCGTGAAGCGAGCGTTTAGAAACGCACCCTGCGTTCATTCTTCTCGACACGGGGGCCCGCCCACACGCGCGCTAGCGAGGCGAGGCGAGACATGCTCATCTACAGCTCTCGGACAGAGACGGGCTCGTGCTACGGTTCGTCCACCGACGGCCTCAAACGCACATCACGGGCCCGCGCCGCGCGTGATCCGCCGGACGATGTCGGCGCCAGCGCTCCGCGTCCCATGCCCGAGCGGAATAACGGCCACGTCGTGCATCGTCGGTGCCGCTACAGAGGAGGAGGAGGAGGAGGGCACGCCGTAACGCACCAGCTGGCGGTTGGAACCTCTATCGCTCACATCGACGGGCGAGCGCGGGGCAGGGTCCGGCTGCCAGCTCACGCCGGCTTTCTTTCCCTCTCTCCCTCTCTCTCTCTCGCACACACACGCACACACATGCACGCGCACGCACACATACACGCGCGCACGCACATACGCACGTACGCACGCTCGCTCGCTCGATGCATACCGCAGTCCTCCCTTTCCACCGCTTTCTCCTTTCTGTGGTATCGTTTGCCAAAACGAACCACGGAACAGCTAGCGACGCCGGCGCAGCCACCACGTGGCGGAGAGAACTGTCTATTTCGACGACGACGGAGCGCTGTGACGAATCGAGGCACGGAGGCTGAGGTTCCACTTAGGCATCGAGCCTCGCTGGGCTAACGTTGCGCATGCGCGAGGCCTCTTTGTCCTCTCTCTCTTCGTTTCCGTGTAGAGTCACTGTGACGCTGTCTGTGACGCTGTGACAGCGTTAACGCTGACGTTAACTGTTAACGCTGTGACAGCGTTAACTGTGACGCTGGGATTTTTACAGCGGAGTTGTTTATGGCTAGGTTCTGGTGGATCTCGTCTCCGTGGACGTATAGAGACAGACCAAGAATTTTTCATTCGTGGGTCCATCCCCAAAGATAGTGAAATACCGGGCCGACCCGCGGCTGAGGTTCAGTTCGCCATTAAGCGAACAACATTCACAGCTTCGCTGGTCGTCCTTCTACACAGAGTGGAAGGGCGCTTAATTTTTCTTGCGGTTAGGTTGCGGTTTATTGTTAATGCAAGAATATGGAAAAGGGGACCACGAATTGGAAAAAGAATGAAAAAAAATTAACGAGAGAGAGACAGTCGTAGTCAGCTGGCCACAACGTACCGGCGTTGTCAGTTGAGAGTTTTTGCATCCATTCTTCATTTCTTGAGTGCCGCTCAGACACCGTTTCGTACTACCTAGTACGAGCACAGAGAACTCCGTGGCTGCGACGAATGTGTCTTTGCCCTGCTGCCGACAATGTCAGTCTGTTTCTCACGGGCATCAGGACGTCTCCGCCAGAAAGGAAGCTGAACGATGTCAAATTCGACAACTAGACTCCATATTGTTAAAAAAACGTCATTTTTTTTCTCATGTACAGGCTCGTGAAGATCTTACTTTAAGAAAACATTATCTAGAACGGAAATTGAAATTGGTGAATAAATACGCCACACATAAGATACCCCAGAAAGTGGACGGCAAAGCGGTGCCGCTGTAGCTCAGTCGGCGCACACGCAATGCGAGGACGCGGGTTCGTATCTCCCCTTGCAGTCAGTTGTATTTTCATCCACTTTCACTTAAAGATAATTTCTTTAATTCATTTCCCAGCTACAAATAATTGTCCCTATGGTGTTCTTCGTGTCAGCGTTGGCTTCTTCCCGAGTTCCGCCTCAGCAGGTGCAGAAATTTGAGACCGAAAACCTTGCTTTTTTGAAGCAGTGATGAAAATGTCAATGAAGGCGCGCTTCACTGAAATGGTAATTCGCACTAGTCGGTCTTTCACAATCTCATTCGCAGAAAGCCTGTAGAAGCCGCGGAGGCCGTCATTTCCGAATATCGAAGTAAATTGACTGACAAGATCGTCGAAGCTAGACAAATGAAATTTCGGGCAAATGTGGGAAATGTCGAGGGTGACTTGGCGGCCGACGCTAGATGTATCCTGAAAAAAAAGAAAAGCGCGTTACAATAAAGTAACTAATTGCTTTGTCAGTTCCACTTTGTAGCGTAGCGGTGTTTACAAAGCCCTTCGATCCGTGATTGTCTGGCATGTCAACGTGAAATTTGGTAGAAAAACCGTGTGTCAGAGTAAGAACAAGAAATTAAGTTATAAGGACTTTAGAAGCACCGAATGAACTTATCGAAATAGCGCCGATCGGGCTTATTCTCGTTGCCTGTTGGGGAACTAAAACTTTTTTTTTTACTGTCTGCGAACTACATTGACATACCGAAATCATTCTTTGTCGCAATAAGGTGCTCGTTTTAAGTGATACGCTGGAGAAATTTCAAAGTTACAGTTTATTTATTCAAGGTGGGCTGCCTTAAGTCGTAGTAATAAAAGAAAACAATTATGGTAAATGGACGCAACCTCGCATCGTGCATCAAGTCCACTATACTGGTCTCTCTCAGATCAAAGTGATCTCGAGTCCAGGTGGAGAAGTCACCGTACCGGCCCCTGCGAAGGCCAGATCGTCCGAGCGAGGGCTCTGTCGATATTTCGTTGTGTCTGCTAGGGCAAGGCAACAACAGAGGGGGGGGGGGGGGGTACGCAGCTACGTCTTGTGTCAGGGTCGTACAGCAGGTGCCAGGCGGCGTGTGTCCTCGATGAGGACCATCCTCTAACGAGAGGTGACGGCAGTGATAAGGACTGTGTCCTATCACTGTGCCCCCATAGCTAGCACGTCAGGTAAACGCCCTTCGTCATTGTGACGTGGTGGGGCAGGGAGCGTGCGAACGGGTTGACAAGGGCACGTGCATCACGTCAAAGAGAACTTTTGGGAGTCTGCAGGAGAATATAACAACAGTCCGCGGGCACAAGAGGTATGTGCCCTTATTTTAGTCCAGCAATGTGACCGGACTTTGTGTTTACTTTAGTGCACATATGGGACTGGACATTGTGTTGCTGTGTTTCTGAGTTGACTTTCAGGTATAGTGTGACATTGGTGTACTTATGTTACCGGGATTTGTGTTGTTTATGATTTCACTATGTTTGTTAATTTTTCTTAAATATTCGTATGTAAAAAGGAGTAGGCGACAACTTCTCCTAAATAACAAATAATAATAATAATAATAATAATAATAATAATAATAATAATAATAATAATAATAAGAAGAAGAAGAAGAAGAAGAAGGAGAAGAAGAAAGTGCCCTCGGATGGTTGTTCTTCGTGTTTTATGCTCTGTTATCTGCCATGGCATTGAAAACGTCACAGTTATGTCCTTACACTCAGTGTTTTGCGACTGCGTTAGGCTCTTTTTTTAAGTGTATCGCAGAGCTTTTAAAAGGACACTCGTTCGAGCATTTAATTAAGTTTTTAGAATTCGTGCTGCCAGCGAATGGCCCAACGCCTGGGCTTGAAAGTAGGCGCGCGTGTTAGGGTGCCCCATACGTTTAGATGGACTGTTCGTTCGTTCGTTCGTTCGTTCGTTCGTTCGTTCGTTCGTTCGTTCGTTCGTTCGTTCGTTCGTTCGTTCGTTCGCTCGCTCGTTCGCTCGTTCGCTCGCTCGCTCGCTCGTTCGTTCGTTCGTTCGTTCGTTCGTTCGTTCGTTCGTTCGTTCGTTCGTTCGCTCGCTCGTTCGCTCGTTCGTTCGTTCGTTCGTTCGTTCGTTCGTTCGTTCGTTCGTTCGTTCGCTCGCTCGCTCGCTCGCTCGCTCGCTCGCTCGCTCGTTCGTTCGTTCGTTCGTTCGTTCGTTCGTTCGTTCGTTCGTTCGTTCGTTCGTTCGTTCGTTCGTTCGTTCGTTCGTTCGTTCGTTCGTTCGTTCGTTCGTTCGTTCGTTCGTTCGTTCGTTCGTTCGTTCGTTCGTTCGTTCGTTCGTTCGTTCGTTCGTTCGTTCGTTCGTTCGTTCGTTCGTTCGTTCGTTCGTTCGTTCGTTCGTTCGTTCGTTCGTTCGTTCGTTCGTTCGTTCGTTCGTTCGTTCGTTCGTTCGTTCGTTCGTTCGTTCGTTCGTTCGTTCGTTCGTTCGTTCGTTCGTTCGTTCGTTCGTTCGTTCGTTCGTTCGTTCGTTCGTTCGTTCGTTCGTTCGTTCGTTCGTTCGTTCGTTCGTTCGTTCGTTCGTTCGTTCGTTCGTTCGTTCGTTCGTTCGTTCGTTCGTTCGTTCGTTCGTTCGTTCGTTCGTTCGTTCGTTCGTTCGTTCGTTCGTTCGTTCGTTCGTTCGTTCGTTCGTTCGTTCGTTCGTTCGTTCGTTCGTTCGTTCGTTCGTTCGTTCGTTCGTTCGTTCGTTCGTTCGTTCGTTCGTTCGTTCGTTCGTTCGTTCGTTCGTTCGTTCGTTCGTTCGTTCGTTCGTTCGTTCGTTCGTTCGTTCGTTCGTTCGTTCGTTCGTTCGTTCGTTCGTTCGTTCGTTCGTTCGTTCGTTCGTTCGTTCGTTCGTTCGTTCGTTCGTTCGTTCGTTCGTTCGTTCGTTCGTTCGTTCGTTCGTTCGTTCGTTCGTTCGTTCGTTCGTTCGTTCGTTCGTTCGTTCGTTCGTTCGTTCGTTCGTTCGTTCGTTCGTTCGTTCGTTCGTTCGTTCGTTCGTTCGTTCGTTCGTTCGTTCGTTCGTTCGTTCGTTCGTTCGTTCGTTCGTTCGTTCGTTCGTTCGTTCGTTCGTTCGTTCGTTCGTTCGTTCGTTCGTTCGTTCGTTCGTTCGTTCGTTCGTTCGTTCGTTCGTTCGTTCGTTCGTTCGTTCGTTCGTTCGTTCGTTCGTTCGTTCGTTCGTTCGTTCGTTCGTTCGTTCGTTCGTTCGTTCGTTCGTTCGTTCGTTCGTTCGTTCGTTCGTTCGTTCGTTCGTTCGTTCGTTCGTTCGTTCGTTCGTTCGTTCGTTCGTTCGTTCGTTCGTTCGTTCGTTCGTTCGTTCGTTCGTTCGTTCGTTCGTTCGTTCGTTCGTTCGTTCGTTCGTTCGTTCGTTCGTTCGTTCGTTCGTTCGTTCGTTCGTTCGTTCGTTCGTTCGTTCGTTCGTTCGTTCGTTCGTTCGTTCGTTCGTTCGTTCGTTCGTTCGTTCGTTCGTTCGTTCGTTCGTTCGTTCGTTCGTTCGTTCGTTCGTTCGTTCGTTCGTTCGTTCGTTCGTTCGTTCGTTCGTTCGTTCGTTCGTTCGTTCGTTCGTTCGTTCGTTCGTTCGTTCGTTCGTTCGTTCGTTCGTTCGTTCGTTCGTTCGTTCGTTCGTTCGTTCGTTCGTTCGTTCGTTCGTTCGTTATAGTTGCATAGGGGGGGTTACAATGTTACGTGTGGAGAGAAATTAACGTTTCTTGCTTAGTTACAAGCGTTGCAAAGAATTACTGAACCCACGTTTCTTTCTGTATTTATTTCTGTGTTATACGAGTTGGCGGTACGTTCGTGTAGTGCCCTCGGTGAACTCAACGTTGTGCCTTGTTTGGTTTTGGTAAACGTTAAGGGTTACGTGTGGAAAAAGGCCAAATGGGTGGGTTAATGTCGGCGCTTGCAATAAATTGCGTATTCAAACGCTCGGGAGTATCTAATGAGCGCGTTTTACGAGCGGTGAAAAATTTGACCCTCCTGCGCTGGCGTAACTCCAAATGGATGGACGACTGTGTCAAATCGGTGGGCGAAGTATGTGACCCAAATGCTTCCTTTGCAAAAAGCAAAGGGCTCGATGGTGTCATGAGGCCGTATATCAGCTATCTTTCCCATTAACGTACTGAGTGAACTTTATGTTATACTATATTTTTATATATTCGGTCAAAACGAACAGGAAGTTACAGGTGATGTGTACACAAAGTTCAACATCGGCGGTTAATTGTGACCTTTTGCAATAAATTACTCACGGAAACGCTCCTGAGCTTTATCGCCGTCTTTTTACGAATGATGCAGCATTTAGCTCCCTGCCACGGGAGAAGTTTAAATATCAGCGAGAACAAATTTATCTAAATTGTGGGGAGCACTACGTAAAAAAAAAAAAACCCTATCTGCGAAGTTAAATGGGTGTTGATGGAACACGGGAGTGGGAAAAAAAAGTTTAGCAACTGCTCAAATGCTTTTTACGGTCATACTAAGGTATGTTTCTCGATTTCCCGAGAGAACTCACCAAGCTTGCATTTAGTGAAAAGAGGGGGAGTGGAAGGAGAATTTTAGAAGTAATGTTTCGGAATGCTTGTATGCTTCTGGCTTAATTAGAAGCGTTGTCAACATTCACTGAACCCTCATTTTTTATTTATTATTTTGTTTAAATTTGCAAATGGTGTACAAAGCTTGTGGTATAGCTTTTCACGGTGTCCTCACTGAATTAAATGAACCACCTTGCTTATATTTCGCGAAAATAAGATGCAGGTTATGAGTGACATGTAGGGACAGTTAAAAGTGCGGATACTAATTAGAGCCTTTGCAGTAAATTACGTATGCAAGCAATGCGAAGCGTTGTTTTTTTTCTTTTTTGACGGAAGGCGCGGAACTTAAACTGCCGCCAAGGAGAAAATACGAGTGCCACCAAGATCAAATTTGGTGTAAATCTGGGGAACAAGTGGCGAATGTTCTCGTGAAGTAAAATCTGCATGGATTAATCACGCTTTTGTAAGAAATTCCCTAACAAGTGCTCAAAAGCGCTTTACGAAGGCAAGTCTTCCAATAGACGAGTCAAATGGTGGCAACGTTTTCAAGTACGTGTCTTAATTGCAAGCAACATAAATGCTTATTGCAACTGGCCCAAATGACACAGCTGCAGCGCTGGAGATTAATTGGCTTGTTTTTGTGGAAGGTTGCACGAGTCTGCCGTTTCTTTAGGCTAAGCTGCGAGATCCGAGAAAGCGCAATACTGTGCGGTGACGGTGACAAATGCTCTCGCAAGCGCCTTTGAAATCAAGAGACGTGAATCCTTTTATTCTTAATTCTGATCGACTGGTTTATGGAGTGCGCATATAGCACGGGGCGACACTCTTTCAGCGCGTAAAACCGAATCGTTTAGGACGTAGCAAATTGTAGGAGCAGTGAAAAATACTATCCGCGCGGAGACAAGAAGGGCGCAGGACGATGCTATAGCTGGACGCTACATAAACGTGGTTCTAAAGCTTTTTCCACAAACGGAATTCATTGCAATCGGTGTGCACGATACGAAACTAAATTGAGCGGTCGGCTAGCTTTTGCAATAGGAATAATTGGAATTCTTCATCAGTAAAACAGGAAGTGCCTTGGTTTTAGACAACAAATAGTCATGGAAGAAATGCCGGGTATCTTGAAAAAAAGAATTTTTAAATATGAAAAGGACGAGCCCGTTCAGCTCCTGAGCAGAGCGCGTGTTACCGAAGGTAACTGCATACTCGATTTCCTCAATTTTAAAAGCACGTATTTAGTCAGGGCGTAGGGGGGGGGGAGGCATTAATCGCTGGAGTCAAGTGTGATAATCATCGTCAGTGCTCATGGATCACCTATACAAATGTTGTTTTCTTCGCAACTTATTATCAGAGTGTAGTGAAAACCACCGTCCTGAGGTGGCAGCGATGGATGTTGTTGACTAGCATGCTGTTTTAGAGCGCAGCTCTTTGGCGTCCGTTCCTGGGTTTCGCGTCGTCGTCGGCGTTGTCGTCGGCCTCGTAACCAGCTCCGCCCCCCTTTCATCCCCCCAGCGCTAGCAGCGACCGACTGATACCGCTGGATGCCGCTGACGCCGCTAGAGAGTCAAGATAACGTGACTGCATAGAACACCGTCGCCGCCATGCAGAAAGAGGAGGAAAGGGTCCCCCCCCCCCCCTGTTCTTGTGTGGCGGATAGGGTGCTCTTCAGTTGCCGACGCGCCGGTTATTTCACGTAGGCCCCGGCACGTCGACGAATACGTGACCACCTTCCCACGGCTAGACCTGGTTCTTAGCGCTGCGGAAGCGAGGGTATCATATTGTTTGTGTCGGCATCGGCGTCGTTGTCCCTGAAACCAACTCCGCAGCTGGGGTTGACTCACTATCGGCGTCAGCGGCATCAGTCAGTCGCTGCTATCTCTTCCCTCCTCCCTTTATCATGTTGTCCTCTTGCTGCGCGCCCTTCTGCCCCCATCGTTTGCCGCTGGGTGTACACGCCGCCCCCCTCCCCCCTCTTCCTGCGAGTCTCCGGTTGTCAAAGCGCCGGCTCGAACTTAATTCCTTTCTTCGCTCCTCCTCCAATGCAACCCCTGTGCGGTGGCAATCAGAGAGCCAGATTGGTGGCGGCGGATCTGTATATGTGCACCGCCCGAGCCGAAATTGCCGCTACCGTTCGCCACTGCGAAATTATCTGCCAGTTCTTTCTGAGCCATGAGCGAGGCGACCGATGGAAGTCCTCCGTCTGCTGCTGCTGCTGCTGCTGCTGCTAAACGAGCTGCCAGAGCAGAGGCCCAGCGCCGTCGCCGTCACAGACAGACAGACAGACAAAGAACTTTTATTTTGGTCCTGAAAAGACGATGAGTGTCCCCGTTAGGGGGCAGCGTCTGCGGGCCGCACCCACGACGGAGCCGGGAGGTTGAGACTCTCGGCGATATCGCGGGCTCTCTGGACAGCCCTGAGTTGCTCTTCCTTGGCGGAGCTGGTGACGAGCCGAAGCCAGTCTTCCTCCGAAGAGGGAGACCCTGAGCCCCCGCACAAGTCGGGGCACTGCCAGAGCATGTGCTTAAGAGTGCATCTGGGATGTCCACAGCGCGGACAGCCCGGGTTGACGCCACCTAGGAACTTTGAGCAAATAAATGGAGACGGATACGTCTCCGTCTGCAGCATCCGCAGGGTGATTGCCTGTGGTCTGTTTAGGTGTGGGTGTGGAAGTGGAAACTTCCGACGCCCTAGTTGATAGTGCCTGCAGACCTCGTTAAAAGTAAGGAGAGGGTCCCTGTGCCATTGCCATCCCCCAGCCTCCGATTGCCCACTTCCGGTGCGGCGGGTGAGATCTCGCGCCTGGGAGTGAGCAAGTTCGTTGGCGTTGGGGACGGCTTCATGAGCATCGCTGCCCATGTGACCGGGGAACCAGATTAAGTGTTTTTTGCCTGTCCAAGATGCTGCAGAGAGAACGCGAGCGGCTTCCTTGCATACCGAGCCTTTCATGAATGCTCTAACGGCAGCTCGCGAGTCTGTGAAAATAGTGGAACGGTTCGTGGTGGCCATGGCGATGGCTACAGCCACCTGTTCGGCTTTGTCGGCGTTCACATTTTGATGCGTAAGCGACGTCAGCAGCTCCCCCCGCAGCGATGTAGCCACCGAAACAAAATGATTGGAAGCAGCGTATTGCGCAGCGTCGACGAAGGCGACGGTGTCCTCAATCTTAGCCGCCAGGCTAAGGAGGGCCCTGGCCCTCGCTTTACGTCTGCCGTAATTGTGCTGAGGGTGCATATTTCTAGGTATCTGGGATACCGAATACATTTCTCTGACTTTGACGGGGAGCGCGCACTCCCTCTGTTTGGTGATGCACGAACCTTGACCGATATGCGCTAGTAGCTGCCTGCCGGCTTCCGTGGAAGCCAGTCTTGCAACTTGTGACATCTGCTGCGCCTCGACTATCTCTTCAAAGGTGTTGTGGACACCTAGCTCCAACAGCCTTTCAGTACTGGTGCTCTGTGGGAGACCCAGTGCCTTTTTTATGCTCTTGCGAATGATTGTCTCTACTCTAGCTGCGTCCCTTCTGCTCCATTGGTGGGCCAGGGCTATATAGTTAATGTGGCTGATTAGGAAGGCGTGGAAGAGTCGCCTTAGATTATCCTCCAATAGCCCCCCTTTTTTGTTGGCCGCCCTCGTGATTAACTTTGTCATGGAATCGGCTTTGGTTGCGATGCGCTCTAATGTGTAGTCATTACTGCCGTCCTCCTCCAGGAACATGCCCAGGATTCTGATTCTGTGTACTACCGGAATGACGGATCCGGTCGCGGTGGTGATAGAGATATCGGGAGGTGTCCCTTTCTTTGCACCGATTGTGGGTCGGTATAGTAGCAGTTCCGATTTCTTAGCCGACAGGCAGAGTCCTGCCTTCGCGAGAAACTCCTGAACGACTGTGATCGCTGTTTGTAATTTCTCTTCGATGTACCCGTCGCTACCTCCCTTGCACCAGACTGTGATGTCGTCGGCGTAGAAGGCGTGACCGATACCCTCAATCTCGGCCAGCTTTTGGGAAAGAGCTCTCATGGATAAGTTGAATAAAAAATGGGAGAGGACTGCCCCTTGCGGGGTGCCTCTGGGTCCGAGATCGAATGTTCTCGAGCCCAGAGCTCAGAATCCAGAGGTGCGTGCCGCCGAAGCAGAAGCTTACCGTCGCCGCCGTCGAGATGATCCAGGAGTACGCGTCGCCGAAGCAGAGGCTAAGCGCCGCCGCCGAGAAGACCCTGCCGTTCGCGCCGCCGAAGCGGAGGCTCATCGCCGCCGTCGAGAGCAACCAGCAGTAAGCGAGGCTGAAGGAGAAGCTCATCGCCGCCGCCGAGAAGACCCTGCAGTTCGCGCCGCCGAAGCGGAGGCTCATCGCCGCCGTCGAGAGCAACCAGCAGTAAGCGAGGCTGAAGCAGAAGCTCATCGCCGCCGCCGAGAAGACCCTGCCGTTCGCACCACCGAAGCGGAGGCTCATCGCCGCCGTCGAGAGCAACCAGCAGTAAGCGAGGCTGAAGCAGAAGCTCATCGCCGTCGCAGAGAAGACTCTACCGTTCGCGCGGCCGAGGCCGAGGCCAAACGCAAACAAAGGCTCGCATTTGCTGCGCTCAAATTTCGCATTAGGAAGTAACGTAATCGTCGGTAATTTTTTCACACGACATTTGGAATGGCCCGATATTTTCGCTTTTTTAACGATGTGCAAAGCAGCACGCTTGGAGGCATATGCTCTAGCAAGATCAACGTGCGTTTTATGAGTGGCAATGCCATTCTAGTGTGGATGTATGTAGAAGTCTCTCCGAGTCTTGCATATTTTTTTTAATCGTCTACGCATTTTCATGATGCCGTCACGTTCAATCGTCAAATCTGGCGTCGACCAGTTATTGCTTCCCCCTATAGTATAGCGGGAGAAGTGGTCTTGAATTACACAAGCGTTTGAAGCTAAGTTGCATAGAATTCATAGCGGCCAAATGTTGAGCTTGTTTTATGCGAAGCATATTACTAGAGCTCAACCCAGCTCCTTAGGCGCGGCGGTGTCGCCTTCAATACCACGTGACACCGTGACGTCACGACAGAGAAACGGGGCTCCAACTCGCGCCGTCGCTCGCTGCGTCGCCCCCCGCATCGGACGCGGTGGGCGTCGAGCAACTCAGCGTTCGGCGCGACAACGATTTATTCATGAAGTGCAACGCCGCAGACACCGACACCGACGACACCGGCTTTTCTGCGACATGAGCTCCTTAACGCTGTCGCGTTAAAATAAAGGCTAGTATGCTTCGCATCCTGGGCGTAACCTTAGCTAATCCACAGCCATTTTTTTTAACTTGGAGGAGTTGGTTTGTAAAACCAATATTAAGCAGTTGGGATTTGAGAGCGATTCCTGATTTTTTTTTCTTTTATGTTCCACATTTTGTAATACGTTTTAGTTGAGTCTTATTTTGATAGAAAAAAAAGAGAATCGAATGTTTTACAGTATCGGAATACCCGCCGTGGTTGCTCAGTGGCTATGGTGTTGGGCTGCTGAGCACGAGGTCGCGGGATCGAATCCCGGCCACGGCGGCCACATTTCGATGGGGGCGAAATGCGAAAACACCCGTGTGCTTAGATTTAGGCGCACGTTAAAGAACCCCAGGTGGTCAAAATTTCCGGAGTCCTCCACTACGGCGTGCCTCATAATCAGAAAGTGGTTTCGGCACGTAAAACCCCAAATATTAAGTATCGGAATCGCTAACGAACCAGTCATAGCAGTTGTAGGCGAGATGCTAATATGCCGTCGTGCGCGCATAGGGTTAGAACAATAGAGTTTCATACAATAATTACTAGAGGGAACACTCTAGCGTTAATGCCTACGGGAGCTGCAATGAGAGCGGTTGTACCAGCATGGCAATTATGGGAAGTACATGGATTTGCCTAAAGTTCGTCCTTTTGGCTTCAAGCGGCTCCGTGACATTGTAAACTCATCATTTCAACCAACGTAAAGCGTAATAAATAATTACATAAGCATCATTGAAATTGTCCGACGGTAGTATTCGAACATAGGAACTCTAGCACAGAAGCCTGAAACTGAAACGATTAAGCCAGAGACGCACGTTTCGACAAGAGAACGAAACGCCCTTACGAATTTATCGCGGGGACGCCTGTGCCTTGAGACGCGCGGCGCGTTTCGGTTTGGCCACCTGTACGAATTAAGCTCAAGCGTTGTAGTTAATAACAATTGTGCATGTTCACGGCGTTTTCTGGACTTCGGAGAGTATAGATAGCGTTGAAAACTTGCAATAAGGTTTATATAGCGTAATATACAAAGCCGCAAGAACGTCCGAATCTACAAGCACGAAGATCAGACAAATCCAGGTACTTCCCATCGTTCCCATGGGGGTATAACGACTGCAGCGCCAGAGTTCTCTCTGGTGATTGTTGTTTGAAATTCTATGGTCAGAACATCGTCCGAAGAGCTGGAGCTCTGCCTTGCTCTTCTGGTCAATGCCTCGCCCTTCGAGCGAACGAGCTCAATGTTCCTTTTTTGAAAGGTTGCTTCTTTTGCTTACTTGCACCGTCGCGACAAAAACTTGAATGGTGAGCTAATTTATCCAGCAGCATCGAAGGTTCTACGTGTCTGTGTAGCTAGAATAGTCAGAAAGAAGTATGACAGACTAAAAGTCTAACGCGTTGTGCAACACTTAATGGAGATCTTGCCGTCATTTCTCTGCGTTCAAAGGTGTCGAGGAAATATTTTCGCAGAAAGAACGTGGGTGGCCGGGGAAACCACGTATGTCGGCTGGGTTGACGGTTATCGACAGCGCCGCTTTAACGCAGCTCTCCGTAAATACCTGTCAGGTTAGGGCTCATTTTCGCAGGCAACTACTACAGTCGTCACTGTCTCGCATGACGCTAGTTATAAGATACCACATCGCAACGTATTCCTTTCGGGCGCTCACTCGACACACACAAGGTCCTGCCTCTTCGAGGGTGCAACTGACGTTCAGACCACCGTAGGGTGCGCTATATATACTTAAAAGAAGAAGCCAACGCTTACATGAAGAACACCACAGGGATAATTATTTGTAGCTGGGAAATGAATTAAAGAAATTATCCTTAAGTGAAAGTGGATGAAAATACAACTGACCGCAGGAAAGATACGAACCTATGTCCTCTCATTGTGTGTGCGCGGATTGAGCTACCGCGGCACCGCTTTGCCGTCCACTTTCTGGGGTATCTTATGTGTGGCGTAATTATTCACCAATTTTAATTTCCATTCTAGAGAATGCGTTCTTCAAGTAAGATCTTCACGAACGTTTTTCATTTATATACCGGTATTACATCTTTCAAAGAAGTTTGCTTACCTGCAGTGGATAAGCGAGCGAAGAAAATGAAGAATAGCACCTATCTAAATGCATGGGAACGGAGAAATCAATCAATCAATCAATCAATCAATCAATCAATCAATCAATCAATCAATCAATCAATCAATCAATCAATCAATCATTTTTTTCGGCACCAGTCAGCAGAAAGTTAAATCAGGAATGGTTTTCCTTGACAACCACTGCACCGATTTTTATAATTGTGGTATCCAAATAAAACGTTAGAACTTATTGACTGTATGCAGCATATTCTTTATTTAGGTTGTTATTTAGTAGCAAACATTAGAAAAAGTTGAAAATTCGGAAGAAATATGGAAAGCTTGAGTAGCAAGTTTTCATTTCCATAGATACTTGTTAAATAATGATATCACATTTCGGTAAGCTGCCCCTACTTTTACATCTAAATCGGAAATAATTGATTTGTGTTATGCACCTGTTCTAAATATAGCACTAAGTTGTTAGCAGGACTTTTGCAATGCCCTTGTCAAAATTCCAACAATTTCACCTAAGCGGCAAATTAATAAGCAAAATTGTCCGCATCAGAAGCTCTAAGAAATGTAGATTATAGAACTCCGATATTTCTCTTTGGCGCAGAGTTTCGGATTTGTAAACTTCCTGTTGCATTTTTTTGAAGCTTACTAATTTTGGAACGCCTGATAAAAATTTATACTCTAAATCTGAATTCTGCTTCTGTAAAGTCACCCGAAGTTAACTTTCTCACTTATATGCGAACAAATGTTTTTTGAAACACGTCTAGCGGTTGTTTCGCAAAAGCGATTCCGTGTTCTACATGCATTTGAATAGGAAAATAGGAGTTGTACTCGAGCTAAATTAGTTTTATGTCATCCTCCATACCTTCCTCTATTTCTATTTCTATTCTCTATCTTGAATAAAGGCTTGCGCCACTGAGTGTCAGTAACTTTTATGAGTAACAGTACGAGGAACTCCACATCGGGAAATCTTGCGGGAAGTACGGGTAACTGAGCATTAATTACATTTGTGAGTAGCTGAGTGAATATCTTTCATTAGCAACAGAATGCGTAACTGAATATTGGTAACTTTTGCAGGTAGCAGTCTGAGTAACTTTGTTACCAGTACATTTCATAAATGACAGTAGGGGTAACTCAGTATTGGTAACTTTTGAGCGAGATGCACGAGTAACCGCGGGTATAATTTTTATTACGAGTAACAGTCATCATCATCATCACCATCATCATCGTCATCATCATCATCATCATCAGCAGCAGCAGCAGCCTGGTTACGCCCACTGCAGGGCAAAGGCCTCTCCCATACTTCTCCAACAATCCCGGTCACGTACTAATTGTGGCCATGCCGTCCCTGCAAACTTCTTAATCTCATCAGTAACAGTAACAGTATCAGTAACAGTATGCGTCACTAAGTACCAGTAAGTCCTATAAGTAACAGTATAAGTTACTAGGTAATCAGAAACTTTCTCGAGTAACGCGCATACAGACAGACCGTCGTGCAAGCAGCGGTGAAAACCGCGCACCCAAACAGCGCGGAGTCTCTTGTCGCCGCGCCAGCGCGGGCGAATGAAAAGCGACGTGCACAGCTGCAGCGACGCACGACTGCCGGTCCCGTGGCGGCGGCATGAGCGCGCGACTGCAGCTGCGCTGTGTTCCGCATTCGCTCGCACATAAGCCGACTGGGAGCGTGGACGAAGTGTGTGTGTTTCTTCTTTGTCCATTACCGACATTGAGCAATGGGCGAACGCCTTGCAAGCAGATGTAGAGGCCCATACCACCACTCTCCCGCTAGACACACCCTTGGCCACAATTGACTCCAAGCTACTACACATGTGGGAAGCGAAGCAAGCTTTACTTCGGAAATGGCTAACAGCACGTTACAATCGTAAACTCCGAATCCGAATCGCCAAATTAGACTATCAGATCCAACAATATGCTATGAAATTGGCGGCGCAGCAATGGACTCAGGTTTGCGAAGGAGCGCATGGTACTCTCAGCAGCAATAAAAAGACCTGGCAACTGCTCCGGCACCTGCTCGACCCCACCACGTCTAGGACGCACAACAACCTCCAGATGAATAAACTGCTGCATGAACATGCAGCCGACCTGCCGACCATGTTCAGCAACCTGGCTTCCAAACATATGCCCCCTCCTACGCAAATACCCATGCCTGACTATGCTGGTGAACCCAATGAGGAGCTTTGCAGCCCCATCACAGAAGCGGAGGTTCGACATGCCCTCAACCAAGTGCAAACCACCACGGCACCAGGCCCAGACTCTGTGACTAATAAAACGCTTCGGAACCTCGATGAGCAATCCATAAGCAAACTCACCGAGTATTACAACCACTGTCTCGAAGTGGGAGAGATACCCCAACAATGGAAAGCAGCCAAAGTGATCTTCATTCCAAAGCCGAATAAGCCAATTCACATTGATAACTTCCGTCCAATTTCTCTTACTTCATGCATAGGGAAGATCTTGGAGCACGTAATCCACCTACGCCTCTCCAAATACATAGAACATAATCACTTGTTCCCTTCGGAAATGACTGGCTTCCGCAAATCTCTTTCTTGTCAGGATGTCATGTTAAGGCTCAAAGAAGACATTATCGAACCGAGCGATGCACGTGACACACAAGCGTTGCTCGGCCTCGACCTCAAAGGCGCCTTCAACAACGTGTCCCACTTGGCCATACTACGCGAACTTAGCAGTATAAACTGCGGGGAGCGAATCTACAGCTATATACGCAGCTTCCTCACGAAGCGCACTGCGACGCTACAATTAGGCAGCGAACAATCTGGCCAAATAAGTTTAGGAAGCACTGGCACGCCCCAAGGGGCAGTACTTTCGCCCCTCCTCTTCAATTTGGCTATGCGACCTATAGCTTTCACTCTCAAGAAGATTCCTGACCTCCGATTCACACTGTACGCGGATGATATTACGCTGTGGATGACCGGAGGTTCTGACGGGCACATCCAAGACACCCTCCAAGCCGCAATTGATCAGGTCGAGCAAGTGGGTCACGAGTTGAATCTCAGGTGCTCCCCCACCAAATCACAGCTTCTCCTTCTACGCCCCACAAGACGCTTCAGGACTTCACCCCCGAATATCCAACTCACGATTGAAGGGCACCCTATACCCCAAGTAGACAGGATAAGGGTCCTAGGATTACACCTCCAATGCAACCGAGCAAATCAGCATACCTTGCAAACACTACAAACAACGGTAGATAATACGCTCCGCCTGATAGGGAGGATCTCCAACAAACACGGAGGGCTTCGAGAGAAGGAACTAATTCAGCTAATCAAGGCTTTTGTCTTAAGCAAAATCACCTTCACACTACCGTATCTCTCACTCTCTAGGCAGGAAGAGGACACTGTGAATTGCTTGCTTCGCAAGATACACAAAGTCGCTCTTGGTGTTCCAATTAGAGCATCCACACAAAGGGTGATGGCCACCGCCACACTAAATACCCTTCAAGAATTAACCGAAGCTCATCTATCATCACAATACCACAGACTCACCACAACTGAAGCTGGGCGTGAGATCCTGAGACAACTTCATCGTGCTCCACCATTCAACGACAGCAGGCGACATCAACTTCCTCCGAACATACATGGACAATACCACATCCAGCCCCTACCCAGAAACATGCACCCCGAATTTCACGTCAAACGCCGCAAACATCGAGCCAAGGCGCTACAACGCAGCTATGGACAGGCTGAAGGAGTGTACTATGTGGACGCTGCAGCCTACACCCCTAAACATCGTTATGCTGTAGCGGTCGTAGACAACCAGGGCAACACTGTTTGTTCAGCATCAGTGAAGACCATCTCGGCGGGTGACGCGGAAGAGGCCGCCATTGCACTTGCATCGGGACTACCCGATTGCGACGTCATTATTAGTGACTCTAAGACTGCTATCCGCAACTTCAGTAGCGGCTACATTAACAACCTCGCGCACTCTCTGCTTGTAGCTCACCCACCAGAAAAAGACATCGCTCTCGTATGGGCTCCAGCACATCAAGGACTCCATGGCAACGAAATGGCTCATGCCGCTGCTCGAGGATTCACGGACCGAGTGGCCGCAAATATGGGCCTAACTCTAAAACCCAATTACTCCCAACAACACACCAATAAAGACACACTCGTCACATTCCATGAAATTTGCACACATTACAGAAACCAACGCCTATTGTATCCACCTCTCTCTGTGCCTAGAACGCGCCAAAGAGAAATACTGTGGCGACAACTACAAACTCGCACTTTTCTTACCCCGCGCACTTTGCACTTATTCTTTCCCGCCACATACCCGACACCCAAGTGTCGCTTTTGCCCTGTCCCCATAGCAGATCTCTCCCATATCATGTGGCAATGCCCCATCAAAACTCCCCCCCGCAAGCTCAAACCATTAATTAGTAGCGAGGAGCTGTGGGAGACTGCCCTGCGCAGCTCCGATCCCACCCTACAGGACCGAGTCCTGAGGTGGGCTGAGGAGGTAGCGGAGGCCTACCACGACTGGTAGACGGACTTCTACACATAATGTGGTGATGGACGCCTGCTGGGACTGGACTACTTAGACCTCCCTCTCTCCCCCCCGGCTCCTCCCCTTGCTAAAAAGGGGAATAAAGTTCATTCATTCATTCATTCTTTGTCCTCCGTCATTTTAGCGCCTTCACTTCAGAAATCATGCTTAACCAACACGCCCAACTATCCATCCTAAAGCCCTCTCAGTTCGACGCTATCTTGAAGCGATGGACGAGCGAACGAACACCGATATGCTAACGAACACGAACTCGCCAATCAAAAGAGAAAACGAAAGGCAAGTATAGTCGGTGATGACGTAAGAATGCGGTGAAGGATAAACCCAACGCTGTCCGACACAAAGAGAACGTACGTCGGTGCGCCAGCCAATTACCTTCGTTCATTTTTGCGACGTCACGACGGAGGCGAACTTTTTCCGGTATCGGCGTCCCTCGGGAACTTTTTTTTTTTCTTTCGTTGAGAGCGCGGAACGCACACACAGGAGAGGTACCGTGCGGCATTAGGGCTGAAGCCTGCACTGAATTTTTATTTTGACACGTAATGCGAGTATATTCTACGACTCCGCCGAGTTCGTCCTCAAGAGACGCAGAAATTTGAGACCGAAGCCTTGCTTTTTGAAGCAGTCATGGAAATGTCAACGAAGGCGCACTTCACTGAAACGGTGATTCGCACTAGTTGGTCTTTCAAAATAAAGGTATTAAAGGGGTCTAGTAGAGAGTCATTTATTACTTCCTTAAAGATGTCACATGCCGTAATACGTATACGGCACGTGTCTCCTTTCAGTGTTTCGTACCTTGTGAAACGCGCTTTGATTGTTAGCTGTCAACGTAGGCTCGACATTGCGTCGTTTATAGCCACTATACGTGGGGGCTTGGCTATTCAATACAGTTCAAAACTACAATATTGTAATAGGGCTGCGGGGGGGGGGGGAGTACACTAATGTTGTAGTGTCCCCCGCGGTTGCTGCGTTCAGACCCTGTAGCTGCCTAACAATCAGTGACGTTTATCCGCCGTGGTTGCTCAGTGGCCATGGTGTCGGGCTGCTGAGCATGAGGTCGCCGGATCGAATCCCGGCCACGGCGGCCGCATTTCGATGGGGGCGAAAACACCCGCCTACTTATTAGATTTAGGTGCACGTTAAAGATACCCAGAGGGTCAAAATTATCGGGGTCCTCCACTATGGCGTGCCTCATAATCAGAAAGTGATTTTGGCCCGTAATACCCCATAGTTTAATCAATTTTAATCAGCGGCATTTGTCGCCAGTGATTCTTACGCGCACGCACGCACACACTTTGTGCCTTAACATGCCGCCCCATTCCGTCCAAAAACAAACTAGCTGCATCATTTCATTTTGCAAGGACGCCGGAAAAACTCATGCGTGACGCTTTCGAGCGCTTCCGATACAAGTACCAACAGTTCCTCCGTAAAGAGGCGTTAGATTACTGCACTCCCCACGTCGAAAGCGCGCTGTTCGTCGCATTTTTTGTGAGTCAGGACGTTGCTCGATTCTTGCCTTCCCTTGCGCGCGCTTGCAAGTTCCGAGCCGGACACGTGGTCCTTCGCCGTAGTAAGCTTTCGCTCGTTTCGCGGCACAATAGGCCGGGAAACGCCTCGGACGTCGCCGCTCTGCTGAGAGCGAGTCGCTCGCGCCAGCTGCTGTTGCAAGTTGAATGCGATACTGTTTTGTGTTGAAGCTCGTGTGACAGCGAAACGTTCGTGTTTTACGCTGTTACGCTTCTTTGTCTGTTCGCGCCCGTGTAAATAAGAAGTAAAAGGAATAGCTGAAACTTTAGCTCTTTCTGTGTGCCTGTATCGTGTGTGCGGAGGAAACGGTTTGAATAAAACTGGGGCAACGCCATGCGGAACTGTTTGCAGATGTATATATAGTTACTGTCTTAATTTTTATTCAGTTTAAAATTGATTAATTTATTTCAATGCGCTGTGGATGGATAGATAGATAGATAGATAGATAGATAGATAGATAGATAGATAGATAGATAGATAGATAGATAGATAGATAGATAGATAGATAGATAGATAGATAGATAGATAGATAGATAGATAGATAGATAGATAGATAGATAGATAGATAGATAGATAGATAGATAGATAGATAGATAGATAGATAGATAGATAAAACCGCGTCAGCTGGGATCGGTTGCTCTTATCTGTACGTGCTCTGGCGCAATCAGTTCTTCCCTTTATTCGCCTTTACAACGCAGCTAATTTGTCCTTGCGGACAGAGTTCTGTAATCACTTGTAGTAGGTATCGCGCGATTAGATCCCTTCTGCTCGATTTCTTGAAGAGGTAGACATTGCACCAACTATAAGCGACATAATGTGATTAGCCAGTTTATAAACGTTCACACATTAACATTTTAATTAATCACGTTTTGTGCACGCGCCTCCGCTGTGGAATCGAACCCTAGCAGATAACGAAGTCACCGTCATTTCGCAGTAACCTTTCGCTTGTAGCAATGTGTCGAGAAATGCGTCCCAAAATCTGCGGCTAAACGCATGGACAGTCCAGCTAACACTTCATCAGCACTGTGCTTATTTCGCAGCGCTGACCACTCCTAGTTGAGGCATAATTGTTGGTATGGAGACGCGAGAGGAACACGTATTAATGATGTGTTTGATATGTGTTCATATCAAAGGATGCAGGCTGTTTGTTCAAGCTGCACTTGCAGCTTTTCTTCCCTGTCTTCCCCAATCTGTTGGAAATAAAGATATATTCCATTCTTTGGAAAAATAAACATGATTCTGATTCTGAATTCAATTCAATGTCGTATATAGAGACTCTCGACGAATGCCCTGAACGAAGCGTCGCCGGGACGCCGTCCGGCCATTCCAACTTTTAACGAGCCAGGAGCCTCATTGCCTCTCCCTCCCCCACCCAACCTCCGTTCTTCTTCTTTTTTTCCTTGTTGCCACTTGTAGGACCCGTCAAATACAATTTACCACTTGGAACGCCCACTTTCTTTCCTTCCTTCATTCTTTCTTTCTCGCTTTCTTTACGAGTTTGTTGTTGCTTCTGCTTCCGCTCTTCGTTCACCGGTGCTCGGCGCATATACGACGGAAGCTTGTATCTGAGGCGCTACTGCGATGATTGGCAGGCGTTACACGGTCGCGTGCAACGCATGATTAAACCCGCGACGCGCGGTCGGCCGCGGTGGAGCCATTCGGGAGAGGGCGCTGCGTTACCCTCCGTCGTCTTCGGTCTCTGCTTCGGCCTCTCCATCGGTCTCACAGAGGTCAAGTTTAGGAAGACAATGGCCAGCTGCTGCTACCGCTTCTGGCAACGCGTCGCTTTAACTAAGGACTCGAGGAGGAGGGGAGGGGGGGGCGGGGCGTGTGGCTCTGCCGGTGTGGTGGCCTCGGCTGTGTGGATAAATATGTGCAGTTACGCCGACACTATAGAACGGAGTGTCGTACGGGGACGTTTGGGAGAATTGGTAGTGGAGCCGCGGTGGTTGTTTGGACTTTGGCAGAGTTTGAGGATACGGTTGTTCCTGGTCGTTTGTTGCGTCAAGGCAGGTTGTTCACGGTTGCTTTAACACAGAGCGATGCTGGGATGAGAACGGCCAGAAAAGAAGGGACGGGGCAGATGCTTGTGCCGGGCTGTCCTTTCTTCTTTTCTTTATTCCGTCGTTCCAGGCAGGTCCTGTGTTCGAATAACCGCGAACCTATAATTATAGTGAAGGTATTTGGGACCGATTGAATTCACAAATCTTTTCGTTCGTAAGTTATTTTTGACGTTGGCCGGCCATCTTCGCTAAGGGTATGTCCAGCGGGGGGATTGGCTGGTTTTTTCTCTTACGAACAATTCTAGTTTAAGAGGCTTTTCGTGAACACTGATCCTGCTTTACTTAATGCATTGATGCGACCACAGATAAGCCACATAGCGATAGTGATATTGCACTCCCTCTATTTTTTTTTGTGATAAAATGTCGACTTGTTTGCGATCGCGGCCATCGTTTATAAGTCAGCTCGTTTATTAAAGCAAGTGGCAAATATCTAGGCCGTTCGCTCTCATGGGATGATTCGCAATATTCAATTGCATCGCGCAGTGCATTATTAACGCATCGTTGGCGACAGGGACATAATGAAGTGATTCTGGCCGTCTGAGATCTACCGCCAGTGGTTGTTGTGGAGCGCGTACGACAAAGATCTGAACGGTGTACGGACTGCACGTAGACCAGACTGTGTTTCGCGCTCCAAAATAGTGGTCCGTATAGGCCATGCCCAGAATTGGGCGTCACCTGAAAACGGGCACGCGAACTATACTGATGCTACAGTTGTCCGACTCATTTATCTCATACGGACAACGCCTGTCGCAAAACGCAATGCGATCTCGTCCGGAGGCACGAAGGCTCGACGAACGCTTGGGGTACAACTCCGTGCTCAAGGTTGCTCGACTGCAGAACTTTTTGTTGGGCTAGTTGGTGCATACTGAAAATATTTTGCGCCAAAAAACACAACACACACAAGAAAGACAACACCACGGGCGCTCGTGGTGTTGTCTTTCTTGTGTGTGTTGTGTTTTTTGGCGCAAAATATTTTCAGTATGCAAGATCACCAACTAGCCCAGCAGTTAACTCTTCTAAAATAGTTGGTGCATATTACTGAAGTACTATAGCGCCAAACAGACGACAGTTCTGTTCTTCTCTCTTCTCTTCTTCTTGTGTCGTCTGTTTGGCGCTATAGTACTTCAGTAATTTGCTCGACTGATCGGCCGATTTCGAGGCTTAATTATGGCGCTTGAGATCCGAAACTTACACCTCAAGCAGTGCGAGTGGTGTCGCAGCGGAACGTGCTGGATACGTCCGAGCCCTCCGAATTTAAATTCTTTAGTACGCGAGCCAAAAGCCTTCCTATGCATCGGAGTGCGAATCTCCTTGCACCTCTCTAAAATTTATGAACGCTGTCACTGCGGCGGCGATTTGAACTTGCGACCTCCGCATTCAAACAACATTTTTTTTAGCGCTTTTCCATTTCCAAATCGCGCTACCATGCAGCAGCTGTGGAAATGTTCCGCCTAACCTATTGCCGAAACCACAAAGCTTGCCATTACCCAGATGTCTCCACTACTAATGTGTCCAGCGTCAGAATTGGTTCGCGAGTTTATTTAGCGATTGATTCTATCGTAACAGTGTTCTTGGGAACACGGGACCCGATCCCTATATATGCTTCCCAGAGGGACACTAAACAGAGCTAAATAGTTAAGATGCTTTAGTAAATTAAGCTTATGCAATAGCAAAGTGGCCACTCTTACTGTGAGAGGAAAGTTTCTTGCCCAGAAAAGTCGCGGGGAAGAAAAGACAAAAGAACAAATTCCTGAAGGGCGGGGGGTAGGGGGGTTGCCGTAACGGCTTGAGCTTTGACAACGTTTAGTTGGGCGCAGTCTGCCTAGTTATGTGTCAGTATGAAGAAGCACTGTAATGCATTATTAGGAAATCGAAAATTCCGTCTTGCAGTTTCGAGGACTTTCCCTCCGCCGAAACGGTTTGAGTAGACAATGATACCAATACTAAATTCCAACAGGATCCGTCTCAAAATGAAAGTGACGTTGATGCAATGAGCATTAGCAGATTGACCTTCACTTCTTCCGCTCTTAATCATCCCTTATCGACCAAATGAATGAGAATAGACTACCCCTCTGTTTCAATACTTCAATGCGAAATTACTTTGAAAGGCACCGTGGCTACACGCCGAGAAATTGTTCGACATGGCCGCTATGGGATACTGCCCGAGTACTCTCTCAACATGATCTCGTAGCTAATCGTAACTGATCTCGGGTTGGTCTCGTAGCCTCTTCCAGCCTGTTGTCGCCATATATGCCGAATATATATAGACACACGTAGCACACCCCTTTTTAAGCTCTCCGATCTCCTCTCTGCCTCTACCAGTTGATCGACTTCCCTCACTTCACCCACATACACTTTTTTTATGCTTTGAAATTTTTAATGTCAACACATTAAAAGTAATTATGTCCATAAGAGGTTACTGTCCCTTTAAGTTACGTGAACTTGGCATCTCGCGAGCTTACGCTAGCTTTGGCAGCCAGCTTTCGGCATCTCAGCTTTGGCAGCACTGCACCGTATTCGGGAGACAGAGCATAGGTACGCACTGTGACGG